>NC_081407.1:532606951-532910360 GCF_030272615.1 Cryptomeria japonica
ATCGGTAAAATATAGTGTGCCAGTAGGGGTCAGATGACTGGTAGGTATGCACTAGTTAAGTGTTTAGTCGGTGATTTTGTCTGAACTGACATAGAGGTCTAAGCTGATGAATATTGACAGAGGTGCCACATGGATTCGAGGTGGTGGACATGCATGAAGCGGTAGATGGAGTGTGTATGGATGAGGTAGTTATAGAGTCGATTGACATTAAATGCAGACCCCATAAATCATGGGAGATGTTGTAGAGGTATGTAGCTCAAGGAAGGTCGAACAAAGGTGATCGATGGGATGCATTGACCGATGCAGAATGTGCAGGTATAGAATGAGGTTGGTGATACAATCTATTGAACCATTTATGGTGATTGATCAAGTGCCTTGCTGACAGACTGTCTATGTTTACTAAGTTTAGCAAACAAGCCTTGGAACAAAGAAGATATGGTAGGTGATGCCTTATTGCTTATAGGTTGTTCATCTTCATGTAGAATGAGATCTGATTGGATCTAATTGACCTCGTGATCAGTGAAAGAAACTCTTGCGTGCCAAGAGTTTGAAGCTACATTTTGGCAAGAAAGCTTAGTAATATGAATGGAGGTAGAAGACTGGATTTAATGATGTTGGTTGGTGAAGGAGAGTGATCCTGAGTAGAGAAGAGAATAGATAAGACTGTGAAGAGTCAAGGGACTCAACATCTGAAGAAAAGAACTAGCAGGGAAGGTTAAACCGATGAGAGGGTTTAATAGTAGCTTAACTGACAAGATCAAACAAACCAACATGCTACAAAGTGAGTTGCAGAGGTAGGAACCAATAGTGTTCAAGCCAACTAGAAGGTTGTGGAGACTGAAGCAACTGCATGTGTGTATGGGAGAGAAGATCCGGTAGGTAGTGAACAGAGAAAGGATAAACCGGTGAGCAGAGTAACCAAAAGCAGGTGTATTTCCTGACTAATCATCCAATAAGAAAAGGTAGAACCAGTGTGTCAACAACAGTAAGTGAAGGTGAGAAGAGAGATTGAGAGAGAGATAGAAGGAAGAGTAGAAGTCAACCAGTGAGGCAAAGGAGGTGAGAAACAGGAAGGGTAAAGTGTATGCAGTGGTTACAAGATTCACTTGTAATCAGACTATTACTTTTGTAATTGATTATGTACATGATAGATTACTGAGTTGGAGCTTGGTGAAGGGGTTGGTGCTCCTTGGGTTGGTACTTCTTGGGTTGGTGCCCTAAAGCAGGAGTGGTACTCCTTGGGTTGGTTCCCTAAAGCAGGAGTGGTACTCCTTGGGTTGGTGCCCTAAATGTTGTGACTGAAGGTTTTCATTGTGAGTCTAGATTGGAGTAGTAAACTCCAACAACACTTCTCACCGAGGTTTTTCCCATCTTGGTTTTTCCTCGTATATACCAATGTCATGTGATGTGCCATTGTGTGATTGCATTGTGAAGTCTTTCATTATCTCATCGGTAGGTTCACTTGTGTTTGTTTTACTAACCACTACTCTCTCTTAGTATGAAAAGGTTTAAGAGTTTTGGAAACCACTGATTCACCCCCCTCTCAGTGGTACATTGTATTCAACAATGAATGGGAGTAGGTAAATTCACATGTCCTACTTTGATAGGTAATATGAATCCACCAAGTGATTCTCTAGGAACATTTTCAAAGTTATGAACATAAAGAGGATTAGGTTGAGTAAAAGAATAATCCCAATTTATGTTATCTAATAGCTCAACACAACAAATGTTAAGTATTAACCCATTATCAATTAAGGTACCTCTTATCTTTTGTTCATTAATTTGAGGAGTAATCATAAGGGGATCACCTCTATTTTTAGCCTCTATAGAAGACAATTCATCTTGTGAGAATGTAATATCATTTGGTTTAGAAGAAGGATGAGAAACCATCTTAAGTAAGGGTTCTTGGATTAGCTGATGGTATGAAGGTGAATTTTGAATAAAGTCCCAAAGGGAGACCTTAACTAAGATATCATAGAGTTTCTCAACAAGGTTACATTCCTTATCAACATGTTTCTTAGGATGGGGGGGAAGGAAGGGAAGTGAGAAGAACAATGGAATCTTTCTTATTATTTCTAAAGTTAGGAACTTCAATACCATATCTTTTTGCTAGTTTTATTTCCATATTAAATCTTTCACATATGTATTTTGTAACTTTTACAATGTTAGGTCTCTTTGGTTTGGTAGTATCAATCATAGATTAAATTTGAGGTTGAGGAAATCTAGGCTTACCATAACTATAAATATGAATAGTATTGACTTGATTATACTCTTTATTCTCCAAGGACTCATCTTTAGGAGGCACAACACAAGAAAGGTGCCAATAATTTCCTCTTCTTGCTCCAAGGTATCTTTATGGGTAGGACAAACTTGGGGAAAAGGATTAGAAATGCCCATGAAAACTTCTTCTCTAAAAGAGGTACCATGAATGAAAGATAGAGTAACATTAAGGAAGGTGTTTATGATATCATCCTCTTTCTCTAGGATATCCTTATGGGAGAGGAGTGTTTCAGGAGAAAGATCAAGATCATTCATCAAAACTTCATCCATAGGAGAGAGAGTTTTAAAAGAAGTGTTAATAATCTCTTCTTGCACTAAATTGCCCCCATGGGAAGGAGAATTATTAGGAGAGGGTATACCATAGCTATGAATAAAAGGAATAGCTAAATTATCATCATTTGCATAAAAGGGAACATCATGAAAATCTTGAATAAAACTTGAAATTGAACTTGCGAAATAAGATAACAACTCCTTATGCAATTAAAAAAGATACTCATAAGCTATAAAAGATGCAACCAAAGAAATATTCACTCAACATATGCAATGAAATTATGCAAAATCAGATTTGAAATTAGAATAGATGCAAGTGTAAGAATAGTTGGGTTCACCAAAATGTAATAGATGCAAAATAAGGGTTTCACAAGTTATTCTTTGTAAACAAGGAAGTAACCTAACTTTCACATGAATGTTGATTCGAGTCATATTCCCCTTTTTGTTTGAGTTGAAATTGGATTTGAATTGTATAGTTGAGTCCAGGGCTATCAATGAGAAATTCAAGTGAAATGATGAAAATAGAATGTTACAGAATTCAACAGAGTTGTAAACTAAGATCTAAAAAGCAGAAGAGGATCAGAGCCTATACCTAAAATTTTAGGCAAATTTGTCTATACCGGATAGTTAAGGAACCTGATAGCCCTGCAAAATGACCTAGCAAAAAAATTGATATCCTTGTGAGAAAAATTGGTCATTTTGAATTATTTTTGTTCTCTATTATATCCCTCATGCTTCGGGTTTAGGGTTTTATGCATTTTTTATTAAGTCTTTGTTAAAACCCCTAAACCTGTTTTAATTCTGTGTTACCTTTTTTAACTTAAATCTGAGGGTCTCTTTATTGTTGAAGGGGCCGTGAATTTTCCCAGGGCATTAATCCTTTTAGTCGGCCCCCTATAGATTTTTCCTAAGTTTCACGCTGCATTTATTTTAGCCTCGCGGGTGGGTCCACCCTTTTTTTCCTAATATTATGTCTACCCTTTATCATCCTAGGCAGGTCCCCTTTTAATATTTTAGCGATCATTTTATTAAAGTCAGAGCCTTATAATTTTGCCAATATATTTACTCTAAAGATCGAGCTAATAATACTTGTCAATTTTCACATGTGATTAATGGATGGTGATGTTTTAATCACAAACAAAAATGTGCTTGATCATTAAGCGGCTAAGGTTGGTAGTCACCCTGGCAGGGAGATAACGTTCGAGTAGATCTGAAAGTTCTCAAAACCCTGTGATCAAAGATGCAAGGAGGATAATGGATCATGACATCGCGAGATGATGCCACGTGTCCAAGGTGGGCTAAGATAAGTCAATGGCGATAGTTCTGATACTAAATGTTTAGTACAGATGCCAAGATAATAAGATGAGAGGGGGGGGGTGAATCATACAAACTTAACCTTCAATAAAAACAACAGTTTCAACCTCGGTAACATATACTTCAGTAATATACCAAAAATGCTAAACATGCAAACTTAAAAGCATATAAACATCATAATACTCATAACACCAGATTTAATGTGGAAACCCAAATAGGGAAAAACCACTATGGGATTTCGGACCCACTAAGAAATATACTCTTCTAGAGTATGCTCAGTTAAAAGCAAATCCTGTTAAAGATTACAAACACATTGCTAGATGTGACCCGGTTAAGGGATTTCCCTCAGATCTGTTAGGATCTTCACCTTGTTAGAAGTGACCTTGTTAAAGGATTTCAAACACTCAATCAGAATGTCACCTTGCTAGAGGGTTTTGCAAATAAGACTTTTAAGTCCACTCAGTTAAGAGATTTTCTATCACTTTACAAAATAACAGTAATAAAAATCTATCTACAACTTCACATCTAAAAATGCTAAAGCAAATTCTTATTTGCTCAATACAATAGGACTTATCTTGTCCATCTGCTAGGCTCTATACTCTATTATTCAAACAAGTCTTCAAGCTTCTATGCTCAGTAATCACTATGTAGCATCCCTGTGCATACACTTTCCCACATACATTGTTTATCAACGGGTTCCTTATTTATAAACAACTTGCCAACCGCTTAATCTCCTTGATCACATATCCCATGATTAATCATAGCCATCGGATCTTCAAACTTTACCAGGTTCAATGTATCCTTCGATCTACAAACATTTTACCCTGCCTTGGAACTTGCATACATTTCTTGGAACTTGTGCTAGGGTATTGCGGTTCAATCTGAGCTGTAGATCTTCCTACCGATCTTCCTTTGCCATAGATTCTTAACAAACTTCATTCACGACATACCAATCATTTAATCATAGCCAGCTCATCAGCTTCCTTCATTCAATAATGCTTTTATTCATTCAATACATTCTGTTATTACTTGGTAAATACTAAACTTCACTCGGTAGACATTCTGCCTTCATTAACCGATAGCGATAACCTTAGGGTTTACCGACTAGGTTTCTTAGGGTTTACCGACTAGGTTCTTTTCTCGGTAACATAGTATAGTAATAACCTTATAATCAATAACATATGTAGGATATCAAAATAGTCTAAACATCATGATCTCATCATTGTCTAACTTGGTAATAGTTGCTCATTGAATAACTTATTCCTCCCTTTATTCATCGCATTCTTTCTGTGTCTTTTACCGACATCTTTATACTCATCAAATCATACTTCTTAAGATATGGAAACATCATACTGAATTAGAAAATCAATTTCTTGACATCAATGACAAAATAATAATATTAAGACAATAAACATCCTTAATCAGTTATATCCATAATCATCAACAACCTTCTCAATATCCTTATTGAAATGCCAACAATCTTCCTTGTTTGTTATAATGCCAACAATCTCCCCCTTTGGCATTGATGGAAAAACCAATTGATATGACCTAATTGATTCGGATTGTTGTGAGATTCTGAAATGCTGAAATGCTCTCCCCCTATCATCAGTCTTCTCCCCCATACATTAGTCTTCTCCCCTTTTCTTCAATCTTCTCCCCCTTTGACAACAATGCCAAAAAGTAAAGAACTAAAACATAATTTCTTCCTGTATGAAGTGATTTCCTGCTGTTATGTGTCAACTTAGTCTTGGTCAGAGCATTTTGTCTTCAATTCCTATTCCCTGTATTTGTTTCCTGCACACCTTTAGAAAACATCCTAAAGTGTGTAAATCAGCATCAACTCTTAAAAGATATTCTGTAGAGTCATCGAATTGATGCTTTCACCGAACTCGGTCAGTGAATGGAAGATAGGGGTAGGACCCCTACCTTATTTCTAAGATACTCAAAAGTGTCCCTTGGTAGTGGCTTGGTAAAGATATCTACTATTTTTTCCTTTGTGCTAAGATACTCCAGCACCACTTTCTTCTCTTGAGCTTCTTCTCTATGATAATGATATTTGATAGAGATGTGCTTTGTCTTAGAGTGCATAATAGGATTCTTTGAAATATTAATGGCACTAGTATTGTCATAGAATATAGTTATTGGCTCGATAACTTTCTCATTTATACCTTCCAACAATTGTTTGATCCATGCTATGGTTGTACAATTCAATGCTGCAACAACATATTCAGCTTTTGCTGTTGACTGTGAAACACATCCTTGTTTCTTGCTAAGCCAACTCACTAGTCTTTCTCCTAAACATAAAGCTCCTCCACTTGTGTTTTTTCTGTCATCAATGTTGCCTGCCCAATCAGCATCAGTATAAACTTTTAAATCAAAGTGATTTCTTTTTTGATATACTAAGCCATAATCCTCAGTGCCTTTCAAGTATCTAAAAATTCTCTTTGACTGTTGTCATGTGTGTTTCCTTAGGATCTACAGAGAATCTTGCAACTATACCTATTGTATGTGATATGTCTGGCCTGCTGTGAACAACATATTGTAGCTTTCCGATCATGGACTGGTAAAGTGTCTCATCAACAGATGCAGATTCATCATTCTTTGATAGTTTATAGTTGGTAATCTTAGGATTACTTACTAGTTTTGAATCCTCCATTCCAAATTTCTTCAAGATTTCTTTTATGTACTTGGATTGAGTAATGAAAATCTCATCTTTCATTTGCAGTATCTATAAACCTATAAAATACTTTATCTCACCAATTAATGACATCTCAAATTCTTTGCTCATTTCATTTCCAAAATTCTTGCATAGAGAGTCATTTCCACAAAAGATAATATCATCAACAAATATGGCTGAGATCAGTATTCCATTTTCATCATTTTTCATGTACATATTACTGTTTTCACTTGTTCTTATAAAACCAATCTTGATTAAATAAGAGTGCAATCTTTCATACCATTCTCTAGGTGCTTGTTTCAAACCATATAAAGCTTTGTTCAATTTACATACCTGATCTTTATTCTTGTTTTCAACAAATCCTTCAAATTGTTCAATAAAAACTTCTTCTTCTAATATACCATTAAGAAATGCAGATTTGACATCCATTTGATATACCTTGAAATTCTTGTAAGCAACATATGCCAACAATGTTCTTACTCCTACAAGTCTTTCCATAGGTGCAAAAGTCTCACCATAATCAATTCCTTCTTCTTGGGCATAACCTTTGCAAACTAGTCTTGCTTTATTTTGAATGACCTCACCTTTTTCATTCAGCTTGTTTCTGAAAATCCACTTTGTACCGATTACATTTTTGTCCTTCAGTCTTGGGACCAGTGTCCATGTGTCATTCTTCTTCATTTGATCAATCTCTTTTGTCATAGCATTTATCCAATCTTCACTGTTAAATGCCTCTTTCACTATCCTCGGTTCAAATTCAGATATCAGACATGTGTTCAGTCCCAATTTATTCCTTGTCATCACTGGATCATCCTTATCTCCTATAATATGACTTGATGCATGATGTCTTCTGACATACTTGGCTAATACAGGCTCAGTAGGCTCTATATGATCTTCTTCATCACTCAGTAACTGAATATTCTCTTCATTTCCTTCAACAGTTTTCTCGGTAAGACTTGTCGGTTGAACATAGACAAATTCATCATAATCTTCTGGGTCCTTGGAATTTCCTTCATCATTTCTTTCTACAAATTCATCAAATTTCACATTTGCACTTTCCACTATTTTGCTAGATGCTTTGATCAGACATTTAAATGCTTTACTTCTAGAAGAATAACCAAGAAATGTTCATTCTTCACTTTTTTGATCAAATTTGCCATTTCTATCATCTTTGTGAACATAGCATCTACTTCCAAAGATTTTGAAGTAACTTACATTAGGTTTCTTGTCATACCAGATCTCATATGGTGTCTTCAAAGTTCCTTTCTTAAATTGTACTCAGTTCAGGGTGTAAACTATTGTGCTTATTGCTTCTCTCAAAAATGTTTGTGACACTTTCTTTTCAATCATCAGGGTTCTGGCACAATCCACAATAGATCTGTTTCTTCTCTTAGCTATCCCATTTTTCTGTGGAGTTCTCAGTGTAGAGACTTGTCTTTTTATACCATGATTATTGTAGAATAAGTTGAACTCATCAGATGTGAACTCTCCTCCTCTATCTGATCTAAGACATTTCAGTTGTCTTCCTGTTTCATTTTCAACTCTTGCCTTGTACCATTTAAACATTTGAAAAGATTTTGATTTTTCTTTTAAAAACATTACTGACATCATCCTTGAGTAATCATCCACAAATAATATGAAATATTTATCACCATAATAACTTTGAACTTTCATAGGACCACAAAGATCAGTGTGCACAAGATCTAAAATTCCCTTAGAAGTGTAGGACTTACTTGTAAAGCTTGATCTTGTCATCATACCCATCTGGCATCCTCAACACATAGCATTCTCAGGTTTTTCAAGACTCGGTAGACCTCTTACTCGGTGCTTCTTGCTTATTTTGATCAGATTATCAAAATTTACATGACACAACCTTTTATGCCATAACCAGGTATCATCTATCTTTGCATACAGACACTTGTTTTGAGTTGATTCAAGGTGAAATGTGTTACCTTTTGTTTGTGTCTCGGTAGAAGCTAACTTTCCATGCTTGTCATGAACTTTGACAATTCCTTTCTGAAATTCTATTCGGTATCTTGTATTGTTTAGCTGTGCTACACTCAACAAATTGTATTTCAAACCTTCAACCCACTAAACATCATTGCATCTTGCATTGTCAAGAAGTGTTATAGATCCTTTACCTTTTACCGGACATGGTGCATCATTACCAAATCTTACATAGCCTCCATCATAATCTTCTAATGTAACAAACTTGTGTTTATCACCTGTCATGTGATGTGAGCATCCACTATCTATGATCTAAGAATCATTAGTATTTATGTGAGATATTAGGGATTTTTCTTCATACCTTTCTTCATCTGATCCATCTTTGATAGCCACATAAACTACTTCCTATGTATCAGTTTCATCTAATTTATCATCATTTGAATCCTCATCAGCTATTAGGCATGACTTTCTATCTCTTCTTCTGAAGTCTCGGTGTCCTTTGTAATGATTATCTTTCTGTCTGTCATCTTGGTAATCTCTCTTTTCAGTAGAATCTTTGTCAGGACAGTTAGAAGCCATATGTCCTATCTTATCACAATTGAAACATTTCAAAGGTAGTTTTCCTTTATACTTACCTTTGCCTCTCGGTAACCTTCTGGCTAATAGTGCTTCAAACTCTTCTTGCTTTCTGATGTCCTCATTCAATTTGTGTACTTCTTCCATGTTCTTGCGAAATCTTTCACTTGCTCCACTGTGATCCCCTTTAGTGTACTTACTCATTCTATCATTGTAATCATCAGATTCACCAATATGAAAAGAACTAAATGCAGATTCAACTTTATTTCCCAAAGACCCACAGTTATCAAAATTACTTAACTCAAATGCATGTAGATTACCAATAGTAACATCTAAAGAAACTAGAATATTGGGTACAGACCTCAATTCATTGATTGCAGAGACTCAGATTGCATAAGCTGGTAGAAGGGTTCATAACAACTTACTTGTTATGTCATTTTCTTCAATAGTTCCACCTGCTCCTTTGATTTGATTGACAATCTCCTTTAGTCTTGTACTATACTGGGTTATGTTCTCACCTTCATTCATCCTCATAGATTCAAGTTGTCCTCTTAGACTATCCACTTTTTCTCTTTGAACATGTTCATCTCCACCATACACAGATATGAGCTTGTCCCACATTGCCTTTGCATCATTGCAGTCTTCTAGATCATTAAACTCTGAGTTGGTCATTGCAGATGTTATTTCAATCATTGCTTGAATATGTTCTTGCTTTGCCTTTATCTCTTCTATTGTCAATGGATACATGATCAGTGTAATGAAATCATTCTCCAGATAATATACAACATATTCTCCAACTCCTGATAGGTGCAGCTTCATCCTTTTCTAGCCATGTAGAGAAACTTGACTTGTTCAGCTTCAGTGCATCTCTCTTATACATCTTTGGATATTTGCCTCAAGTACCTTTAAACTTTTCTTCTGGAGTCCAAAGCTCTGATACCAATTGATAGTTTTGATACTAAATGTTTAGTACAGATGCCAAGCTAATAAGATGAGAGGGGGGGGTGAATCATACAAACTTAACCTTCAATAAAAACAACAGATTCAACCTTGGTAACATATACTTTAGTAATATACCAAAACTGCTAAACATGCAAACCCAAAAGTATATAAACATCATAACACTCATAACACTAGATTTAACGTGGAAACCCAAATAGGGAAAAACCACTGTGGGATTTCAGACCCACTAAGAAATATACTCTTCTAGAGTATGCTCGGTTAAAAGAAAATCCTGTTAATGATTACAAACACATTGCTAGATGTGACCCGGTTAAGGGATTTCCCTCAGATCTATTAGGATCTTCACCTTGTTAGAAGTGACATTGTTAAAGGATTTCAAACACTCAATCAGAATGTCACCTTGCTAGAGGGTTTTACAAATAAGACTATTAAGTCCACTCGGTTAAGAGATTTTCTGTCACTTTACAAAATAACAGTAATAAAAATCTATCTGCAACTTCACATCTAAAAATGCTAAAGAAGATTCTTATTTGCTCAATACAATAGGACTTATCTTGTCCATCTACTGGGCTCTATACTCTATTATTGAAATAGTTCTTCAAGCTTCTGTGCTCGGTAATCACTATGTAGCATCCCTATGCATACACTTGCCCACATACATTGTTTATGAATAGTTCCTTATTTATAAACAACTTGCCAACCGCTTAATCTCGTTGATCACATATCCCATGATCAATGATAGCCATCAGATCTTCAAAATTGACCAGGTTCAATGTATCCTTCGATTTGAAAATGTTTTACCCCACCTTGGAACTTGTGCTAGGGTATTGCGGTTCAATCTGAGCTGTAGATCTTCTTGCCGATCTTCCTTTTGCATAGATTCTTAACAAACTTCATTCACGACATACCAATCATTTAGTCATAGCCAGCTCATCAGCTTCCTTCATTAAATAATTCTTTTATTCATTCAATGCATTCTATTATTACTCAGTAAATACTAAACTTCACTCGGTAGACATTCTGCCTTCATTAACCGATAGCGATAACCTTAGGGTTTACCGACTAGGTTTCTTAGGGTTTACCGACTAGGTTCTTTGCTCGGTAACATAGTATAGTATTAACCTTATAATCAATAACATATGTAGGATATCAAAATAGTCTAAACATCATGATCTAATCATTGTCTAACTCGGTAATAGTTGCCCATTGAATAACTTATTCCTCCCCTTATTCATCACATTCTTTCTGTGTCTTTTACAGACATCTTTATACTCATCAAATCATACTTCTTAAGATATGGCAACATCATACTGAATTAGAAAATCAATTTCTTGACATCAATGACAAAATAATAATATTAAGACAGTAAACATCCTTAATCAGTTATATCCATAATCATCAACAACCTTCTCAATATCCTTATTGAAATACCAACAATCTTCCTTGTCTGTTATAATGCCAACAAATGGTGGGACTGATTGACCGCAGCAAGATGGCGGTGAGCTGTATGTGTTATGTCATACCTTCTGATGGTCCTGCTTGCCACATATGATAGTCAATGTTAGATTGACTAGTCTTATTCATGTGATTTTCCAGCATGGAGATGATCAACGGTTGAAATTCAAATTGGATTAAAATGCAAAATGGAGCCATTTTTACACTCGCACGAGTAGTAAAGGCGGATAGGACGGTGACACTTAGTTCCAGAAGAAAATTAAATGTATTTTCTTAGTTATTTTGAATCACCAAATAATTCAAAAGAGATCGAAGAGTGATTCCAGACCCTAAGGATATTTCAACGACTTCTTGTAGCGTGAAATTAGGGTTTTCTAGTGTGTTTTAAAGTAGTAAGATCGTCTAAGCTTTTTCATTTGTTTTAAAGCAATTAAATTTGTAAATTGTATGCAAATCATAGGGAAAGAGTTGTAATTTGTTCTAGGATTAGAGATAAGATAGAAAGAGGTGAAAATTTGCTTCAATTATTGCTGCAATTAAATTTTTGTGCTAGCCCTAGTCTTTTCTTTTTGGACTCAAAGAATTATAGTGAAAACCTTAGTTTAGGAGATGGCACCTCAAAGAAATCACTTGGCACAGACAAAATACCTGAAAAGAAATATTTTTGATGATTTATTGGACCAATTGAAGTCCTCAACCAATGATAAGTATCAAGGGCAGAGATTTGCACATGGACAAACCCTAGGGGAGGGTTTAGTCAACAAAGCCTGCAAGATATCATATGCAAAGTTGTCGATGTTAGGGCTGAATATGTTCAGGCTATGGTTTGGTCAAAGGAATTTACCAGCCCCACTATCATAGGCATAGCAATATGACTTAGGAAAATTGGTGGTGCCTAATCTGTTTATGGATGTTGACCTACTCAGATAGGTAGCAGACAAATATGACCCAATTCTGAGAGTCATAAGAGGAAATGAGGGAGAAGTTTTGTTGTCCATCTCAAGAGACAAATTTCAAAAGGTTTTTGATTTATATGAACCCTCTGCTATCCTAGAACCCATTGATTTAGAGGAATTGAAGAAGAAGTATGAAAAGACAAGGTATCTTATTAGAGCAAGATTGCTCCCATCCCACTTAGCTAAGGCAACAGACACACAATACTATATTGGCCCAAATGTTGAGGAGCCTTTTCCAATTGATGCTTTTGCATACTATTTCAGGGCTACATTCTTCTTACTGTGTTAGATTTTAGGTCTCCACCTAGGAATAGTAATCCCAAAGGCATACATGCATATGGGGATTCAAATTTAGCATCCACATTTTGTAGTGATCTATGAATTTGCTCCATATCTTGTAGATAAGATACACGAGGAGTCGATGCAAATTAAAAAAGGTGACATTGATACCTCATTCTATTGATACTCCATCCTTATGTACATGTTATTGTACAACAATACAATTTTTTTTGCATAAGAAATGGAGTTGAGAAGGGTGATAGATGGAGAAAACATGTCGGTGCAGGTCTGGAGCATGGACATGTCATGGGACATAAAATATGCAACCTTTGTAAGATTTGACAACTGCTTTGCATCCATACTTATGGCTCGGTTGGTAGTCATTCCACCAAGAATTCCAATAGAATTGCATGATTTTCTGAGGCCAATGGAGAGAAAGCTAGAGCTAAAACTCGAGCACAAGTGGGGGGATATCATTCCCTATTCTGTGAGCATAGTGATAAGACTATATGGTTTTCATGGACAACCACATATACTGCCCATTAATGTTCCACTAAGATTAGGATTTGCTGAAGTTATGTGGAATTTGGGTTGCATTCATGAAGAAGAGCTAACAAAGAAAGGTAAAGGCACATTCTTCCCCGATTACACTATAGTTCCTTATTTTATAATTATTAAAGGAGGATGGTTCCATTTTGAGAAGGTTCTTGCTCCTTATGTTTTGAAAGTTAGAAACAAGAGGCATAGTGACCCAGAGGGTTTCTTTCACATGTTTAGAAAAAGAATAAAAGGAACCTAGATGCCTCATTATTTTTATTTTCTAGAAGATATAATCAGGAATGAGTTTGATTTGAATAAACAAGAAGTTAGAAAAAAAAGGTGGTTATCTTACAAAAAGATGCTTGATAAAGTCCATAGGCTGGATCCCAAATATGATCTATTGATAGAGTTCAAACCATTTTATAAGAAAATGGATCATTTGATGGCAAATTTTGATGAAGTCATGTACAATTTGATGGATGAGGTGGAGCAATTACAAATAGCAGGCGACTAAGAAATGAGCCAAGAGCCTCCAAAAGTAGCAGCCCGACAAAGGCCACTATCAAAGCCTCCATAGAAAAGGCCCCAAATACAAAGGTCAACATCACTAGAAGAAGGGGAGGCAAAGGAGGGAATACCTATCCCCATGCCTTCAAGAGGGAAGATTATTTACAGAAGATTAAGATAGGAAGGTGATAAATTTATTGAAGAAGAGTTGAAAAGGAAGGGGAAGGGGATAATGGAACTAGAAAAACCCCTTGAATCTCAGTGTGGGACCCTTAAAGGGGTAGTAGTTGTAGTTATTGAATCTCCACCTAATAGGATCCTATCACTTCCTCCTTCACCTCCTCCATATAAAAGGCAAAAAGTTGACAAGCTTGAAGAACAACCTGTACCAGAGCCAAGGGAGGAGAATGTGATAATTCTCACTAATGAAGAATTGCAGTTTGGAATCCATTCTCCACCAAGGTTATTAGACTGGGACCTTTCTCTGCTAGATATAAAAGGATAGGCCATCCATGACACAAGAAAATAGGCCTGTGACACATTCATTGAAGATGAGTCTTTTTTACAAATCCAAGATTTCTTGCAACTAGTGTGGAAAATGAAGATTGATGAATATAAAAGGAGGTGTGAAGAAAGGAAAGCCCAAAAACTAAGTAAAACCAATCAAGAAAATCAGGATGAAGTAAAGTCTAAGATGATGGAAGAATTTAAAGACATCACTGTTGAAGAAGGCAGAAGAATTACCAGCCAAGAAGGGGTCCTAATTCTTCCTGAGTGGGATATTGCTAATGCAGTGGCCTTTGATGCCATTAGGAAATCAGAACAACAACCATTCAATTCTGAAAAAGAGGCTAGGTTGGCATTAAAAGGATCTAAATTTGTACAAGATTATGCCACACTAGCCATTTGGTCATTACAAAAAGGGCCTAGAAGACCTGATATTAGTGATATCAGCCCTAATTTGAGGGGAAGCCTAATAGTCAAGAGAGCTACAGATACTTCAAATATAGAAGCAACAAAGTTAACTGTGGATGTGGCCAAATTGGCCCATGAGACAACTAAAAGAGAAAAGGTAGATAAAGAAGAGTACTAAAGAAAGTATGAAAACCTTTTTGGTGAATATAATAAAGTGCAATAGAGATGTATTGAGTTGCAGTGTAAGGTACAACTTCTGGAGAAGAAGCAATTGGAAGAATCCCTTGTTGCCCCTGTGATTTCTTTAACACCTTCAACATCAGGGTCTCATCCTATTACCCTTGTTGACGCAGCAACTCAGTGTTCTTCATCAGAGCCAATTGTTGAAGAACCAACTAGGTTAACTGATCCAACAAAAGATCAACTATTGGAGAAGATCTCAGAATTGGAGAATAATTTAAAAGAATTAAAGGATCAGTCTACCTTTGAGCAAAGAGAGATAGTTTTTGAATATGGGAAAACAAGTTTTGATGGGCTCGAGAAAAGAGAGATAGTTAGGTCTGTACTAACTCATTTAAATGAAAAAGTTGATAGTAGATTGAATAGCATTCATTCTTTATATTCTTCATTATTTTGTTAGGATAACTAGTGGACAACTGAGAGGGGGGGGGGGGGTGAATCAGTTGTCAACAGATTATATTAATCAAACCACTTTATAACCTTTAACCAGAGCACATAAACATTGAATACTGGAATAGAAGAAATAGATATCGATAAACAATAAAACTTAAGAATGTAACAGAGAATTAACACAATGCAACCATACCACATAACACCATGATTTGTATGTGGAAAACCCGGTAAAGGGAAAAACCACAATGGGAAGCCTACCCACAGTCAGATGATACTTCTACATAAAGTATGTGATACAATAAGGGGCCTACACATGCAGGAAGGCACACTTCCTAGAGCGTACTACTCATCAAAAAGGAGTCTCACTGACTACAGAGAGGTTATAACCACCTCAAGATAATTGGACAACAATCTAGAAGAATGACCTGCTAGAGATAGCATCTACCATACCTGATTACAATCTCGGTTAAGCTCAATATCAGAGGCCTTTGACCTCTTACTTAAACCCAATTCGATCACCTATGATCGACCAAATCTCCTTCGCATATGATATTTCATTCCACAACCATGAAACACGATCTACAATGAGATCTTACATCAATTTATAGAAACCCTAAGGCCTAAACCAATTAGGTCAACCACCTAAAAGATATTTCAATAAGATCATTACATACATCCATATTACAATGATATGCCATGTCGTCTTAAGACCAAAACAACATTAACCAATCCATACAACATCCCGGTAATGTGTAGAGAACATGCTAACATGATATCGGTCCATAACCTAGATAGGTACCAGACCTAATCTGGGTCCACCATGCCAAAGCGATGTCACCAATCAGTTGAGCCATGATCAAGGATCATCTTCTGCATCCTGAATTCCATCTAGAAGTCATACCAACACAACTTATGCATTTTGTCAGAGTTTCTCAGTAAAAGCTCTACCAGTAAAACCTTAAACCCTTACCGATAACACAAGATCTTCTACCTATAGCCAAAACCTATCTGTCGGTAACCAACCAAAATAGCTAGTGTTGACATCAATGACAAAACATCAATGCAACACATAATCAATTCCTCGATATTGCCAACATATTTAATATTCAAGGTTTTGATTAGGATAAAGAGGTGGTAATACCTTTGTTTAATAAATGGTTACCAAGGGAAAATGATATTAGATTGATGTCAATGGCTTCTAAGTATCATGTTGAGAGGCCACCTACACATCATCCAGCCTATTTGTTGGTGAAGTCAACGCAAGAAGCCCAAATCCAGCCAGAAAGCCTAGAGAGAAAAATAAGAGAGTTGGTGAGGAGTTTGAATGAGTTAAATGATACACTTCTGCCAGAGATTTTGGATAAGAATGGAGCTGTCAAGCCTTTGAATCTATGGAAGGAAGAGGTAGAGAGAATCATCAACACTCAAGTGCAGCTAGTTTGTGAGGATTTGGATATTGATTTGCTGGAGAACAACATGGACAAAATTGTTTGCACAGGGACATTTTTTGAGTCCTTTGAAAGAAAAAAAAATTAGGTTGCTATAAAGTATGCCCCTTATAGGACAAATCCTGATGAGGTCATGAGTTTTAAGTGGCCATCTAATGAAGAAAATAATGAGTGGAGTAAGACAGTTTTGTTTTCTTGCAGCAGTTACCTTTTTGAACATTAGCAACAATAAGTTAGGCCCATCCTATGATCTTTTTCAGCAACAACAAGGAAGACAAAGTGCATAAAGTGTCATTATGTAGCAGTTAAAGATATTTGGTGTTGGTTGTGGCATTCCTCGAAAGGGAATTTTTTGTAACAGAATCATGTATGACCGGTCATCTTTAATGACAGATGTCTCCTATGGCCCAAAGCTTGTTTGCTCCCTTATTTTTTATAAAAGGGAATTCAAGGCCAAGAGACAGGGTTCTGGTTTTTATCTTTGTACATAGTTTTCTAAATTAGAGTCATAGGTCCCATTAGCAGGTCTTAGGTGCAAATGAGAAAAGTGTAAAGTCTTTTGTAGAGCAAAAAATAGAAATGAGTCTTGTGTCATATTTTGTGTAGGTTTTGAAAGATTGAATTGTATATTTTCTTATGATAGATATAGCATTTGAATTAATGAAATAGAATTCAAGCCTATTTCTCTTTGTTGTAATATTTTGAAATAAATATAATCAAATATTTCTTTCATTTATTTCATTGTTATGATGTATGTGATTTATGTTTGTGTTGTGATCTAAGGGATCAATTAAATTGCATAAACAAAATTGCTGAGTGGTAGGGCTTGTGCAGAGATTTTCATAAGTAGTCTGGGTTTGGGTTATAGTTATAGTAGAGATACATTGTAATGCAATATATTCTTAGTTCAATGTACTATCAGATAAATTTTGTTGTAATTCATCTTACATTTCATGAATTTGACTCCCCAATGGAATAAGGCATTGGTTATTAGCTTGTCTTGGTCTTTATAGTCAATTTTGTGCTCCGTTCATCTATATTTACTATAAATTGTTGATTATCACAATACATTTTACTTCATGTTTGTTATTATATGTTTTAACTAATCTCATTCTCTAATAGGTTGAGGATCACTGAAGAATTCTCCATTTTTGAGCATTCTCCCTCTTTGTTGAGCCTGTATATGAGATTATTTGCTTTGTTTTAGTGCAATTTGTGAGTATGGCGCAAAGACTATAAATTCACTAAGGGATCACCCTCCCAGGTTTTGTAGAGCCCAAAGTGTAGAAGGATCTATTGAATCCTTGTCATAGTTGGTCCAAGTTCTAGAGGATATTGATAGTTGGAATCGGCTTCTCCATAGATATTTGAAGAATCAACTTGGTTTCTGCCTTTTGCAGTATAAACCTTTTGAGGAACCAACAAAATGTCAACTCTATTGGGGAATAATGATTAATTGTAGTCAGTCTTGTCATCCATTTGGGAAAATTGTGTTGAGTTTTCATTATGTTTCTATGATTTGATGGTTGAGCCCACGGATTTGTGTTTTGGGTTAGTGTTTTCTATTGTAAAGGGTGTTTTACATTTTTATGAGAAAGAATTTCCTATTTGTGAACAAAGTTTGTAAATTTTATTTCAAGGATTACCATATATTGTTTTATTTGGTGTCCCAAGGTTATTTGGGTGGCGAGTCTAAAGTCTCTACACTAGTGCATATATTTTTTAAGATTTCTAACAATTCCTTGAAAGATTTTGTCACCATGCCCAAAGCTAAAAACACCTGAAGTTATATGAAGTTTCATCCAGAAGAGAGATTGGATGAACTTCCTAGAGCTCCGCAGAGGAGTGGAACAAGAAGAAATGTGGAAACAAGCATCGCTCCCTCATCATGGTAACCAAATCATAAGAATGCAATTAAGTCACATTTGAATCATGTTCGTGAAATTCATACATCTTGTAAGAGTTCCGAGTCAGATAGCTTAGGATTATTTAATTTTTATTTAATACACCTATTCAAGAAGAAGTGCAACAACAAAATAAGGAGGTTACCCAAGTCCAATATTCAGAAAAGAGAAGAGGTCGGAGTAGAAGTAGAAGTCATTAAAGAGATAGTGTCATTGGTGTACCTCCTCCTCTTGGCCTCATAATGGAATTTCCTTATAATTTTGAGTCAGTTCAGGAACAAGGAGATGCCAGCCTAATAGATTTAGGTGATACTTCTGGATCTGAAATAACTTTGCCATATCCTGAAGAGGTTTTTGGAGATATAGATACTTTGGGAAAGGAACTCCAAGAATAAATGGAACTCAGAAAGAAAAGAGAAAAGGAGAAAGAATATGAGGTCATTGGTGCTATGATAGAAAGAGATAGTCTAATGAGACAATTAGCTACACTTAAGGCTTTAAATCAAGAGAAAGTAAAGCCTAATATTGAGGGTCCTATTGTAAGAGAAATCCTAGACAAGAAAGATGAACAAATTGTTAAAGAAAAGCCTAAAAGCCTTGTTGATAGTCAAAAATTAGTAGATCAAGTTAATCCTAAGTAGAATGTTCAACTCCCTAAGTCTGATCAAGATAAAGGAAAGCAACAGGTATCTGGTATCAAAATAAATGATCAGAAACCTACTAATACCTTGGATCAAAATCAAGGATTGTCCGAAGCTAATATAGAACTAGAAAAGGCAAGAATAGATAATGAAACCCTTGTGTGCTATGCTCAAAGTCATCATTGCTAAATAGGAAATAAGGAAAATCATGAATCCCTTAACTATCTAAGTATTCCAAACATAAACCAATGAAATAATACGATTAAGAAATAGGAATGTAAAATATTTTAATCAAAACTCCCTATTCCATGATCGCATCATGACTTCCATTGTTCTTCTCATCTTTGTGGTATGGTGGCTCTCAGATATCGTGTTGGAAACCTACAAATGACACAAAGATTCAAAGTTCACGATTGTTGAAAATGGAGATTGAATGCTCAATTTATAGATAATTGGAGAGGATTGATTGAAAGGTAAAACAAATTGATTAAGAGGTGGAACTCAGGTGAGCTCACATGTTGATGATAGTTGAACTACTAATTTGAAGGTGAAACAAAATAGATTGAATAGATTAAATGAGTTAACTAATTGAGAAAAAGCTAACCGAAGGAAGAAAAAGAATGATTGGAAGATAATTGATTGATGATAAAGAAAGCTTTATTTAGAAAAAGATAACTAGAAGATAGAAAATAGAGATTGGAGAGATAAATGATTTAATTAATTAATTAATTTAGCACGTGCTCGCACTTTGACTTAGATTTTCAATTTAATATTTGCATGAAATTTATTCAAATAATTGAATTTATTTTAAATTCAATTTAGTATTTGAATATATTTAGAACTTGACTTTGATTTTCAATTTGATTTTTGAAATCATGCACATGTGATTGAATTTAGAAGAATTTGAAATTAAATGAAATTAGAATTTGGGGATTTGGAAATGGAATTAGAAGAATTAATTAGCTAATTAAATAATTTAAAGAAACTATTTAATTATTTTAGAAATGGAATTTAAATTATATAATAAAGATTATTTAAATTAAAAGATTAAATCACAATTAATTAAATAATAAATATTTAATTAATATTTAGAAAATGGTTAATGATTAATTGATTAGAGATAGAAATTGAAAATAGAATTTATTTAAATAATAAATATTTAATTAATATTAGAAAATGGTTAAAATGATTAAATAATGATAGAATAAGAAATAGAATAATTAGTAAGATGATGAGGAAATATGAAATTAGAAGAATATGATTAATTAACTTAATTAAATAATTAAAGAATTATTTAACTAATTAGACGAATAATTAGTACATGATCAATGAGACATTTTTAGGTGTCTACATTTGCCCCTCTTTGAGACAATGTCAGAATGATGTTGTTTCAAAGAAAATAAAAAATTCTGCCCCAATATGCCTTGGTACCACTGTATAGTGTAAATATGCCCCCTCGAGAGATTGTTTGTGCTTTAAAGACATGAATGATCTCTCAAAAAAAAAAGAATGTGAGATGAAAGATAGAAGAATGGTTAGTTGATTAGAGATAGAGATAGGTGATGTGAAGATGATATTGAGATAGAATATGAGAGAATGAACCTTAAAATAAAATAGAATGAAAGATGAGAATTACAAGCAATTGAAGATGATAGAAAATGATTTAGAAAGAGATAATGAGAAAAGAATCAGCAAACTAGCAATAAGAAAATGAGATGAGAATGAAAATGATTGATTCACGAACTTGTGTCATTTATTTTATTGTGCAATATATATTCATCACTGAGCCTTATTATTGAACAATGAAGCTTAGCACGTCAAGGTATAAGGAACAAAGATGTAAAGATATCTCATTGAAGAAACAAACACGTAGCATACAAGGAGTGAACCCCTCCATTCTAAGAAATACACTAGGGGTCAAGGTATGTGTGGAATTCAATAGCTGAATGCTCCTATCACAAACACCCACTAGAGCAATTTCCCTAGAACTTCATTGGTTCATACCACAAACAACAAACAAAGAAAAAGATAATATCCATCATGGCTCCTCTAGTCACTTGTGGACATCCTTGAGTAGCATAGGAACATGATCTATCACCAAATGATAAAAGATAAAGACTAACCCAAACAAAATTCAGTAGCTATACCGACCTTGTGCCTTCATTCTTAGTTGCTTGATGTGATGGTTGATAATGTCTGATCTCAGAAAGTTGTGGACCCTATTTAAGACCGACCTGTCTAATTTTGAGTGTATCCTCTTCTGTTTAAGACAAGATAATGATCACTTGATATGGATATGATACGATTGAAAAGACAGTTGATCAGTTGATTGCAAATGTTTGACTGGATAGTCATATCCTTTGTTAACTTCGTGCGAAGCGTTTGCTGGATATCTGCTAGGGTATTTGTTTCTTGCGAGACATTTTATTGCAAGTTTTTTGATTGATCGATTTTTTATTTTTTAGTTCTTTTCTAAGAGCTTTTTCAATGTTTTTGGATCATGTGGATTGATATTTGAATATTTTTGATTGATTTTTTTAAGGACATTTTACAGATGTTTTTGGTATCTTTTCAGGATTTTCCAATGTTTTTGGATTTTATGTTTTTCGCTATTTTTGGATTTTTTCAAGACTTTTTTCGAATATTTTTAATATTTTTGAAGCATGACCTGCCATTAGTTGATAAAGATAAGACTAACTTGGACAAAATCCAACAATCATACTAATCTATGTTGTTGTTTTGATTTGTGTGATCATTGATAGGAATGTTTGGTTTCAAAGAGTGAGTACCTCGTATAAGACCGATCTATTTGGTTTTGAGTATACCCTTCCTTGTATAAGACATGTTGATGTTTGATAAAGTTTGATCGATAGATAAATTAACAAGACATGTGATCAGTTTGATTGTAGACTTTGAGAGTTTGTCTGTTATTGATTTGATTTGATGGATAGCCTATGGTTTCTTGCTTTGATTTTCAGTTTTTTATTTTTCGATTTTTAAGGGTTTTTTCAGAACATTTTATGATTTTTAATATTTTGTGTTTTCCCATTGTTTTTGATATTTTTTTAGGACTTTATTTGATTTTTTAGGATTTTTTCAGTTATGCCCCCAATGTGCAAACCTATATGACATGATGATCTGCAAAATGCATGTGGAGACAATGAATTTTTGACATGACCTATGTTAATGCAATATGCATGATGAAGATGCATTTCCTATTTGAACAAGGTTGACTGTGTTTTGTTTAGCATTTTGTAATACACCCATTGAATTGGAGGTACAAAACATTTAGTAGATAAGTAGTCAATCCATCTTTAAGGTCCTTTGAAACATCCAAATTAACACACTTAGTGACTAGGATTTACAAATGGAGATGCAGAAAACTTCCCCATTGGTTCTTTAAACTTTGATCTTCTTTTGCCCATGTGTGTGCAAATGAGTTAATTCCTACTCTTGTGTTCACTAAAGATCCTTAGCATCCTATATGACTAGCTACGTGGATTATCCTAACTTCAAAAGAATCCTGAATAGACCCTCACTGCCAGCAAGCTTTTAGAGCTCTAATGAGGTTATAGACTGTAATTTCTCAAATATTGCTCCATTGCTAGCAAGTATTTATAGCCCTGGTGGAGTTACTCGCATGTTCCCATAGTCAAGCTTTTTGTCACACTCACATGCATGATATTTAAGTTATATATCATTTTTATTTTGCCTTGAGATGAATATTTGGCATAACACTTTTTCTCTCTCTTTTTTTTTTCTTCTTGCCTTGACTTGTAAGTAATGAAACCTACTTGGGTGTGACAATTACAGCAGCACTGAAGTAGTTTTTTTAGATTTTTCACTAGTCATATGATCAACTAGGTGTCTAGAATGAATTAGAGATTTTCTTAATATGTTTAAGATATAGCAATTGATAGATTTTGGGTAAACAAGTCTCAAATAGTGAAATCACTACCCAACCATAAGTAAAGCATCATCACAGGGTAATGTTGAAAATGAATGACCTTAGGACCTCAAAGACTTCATGTTTGAATATCCAAGAAAGGAGACGACCCTTGTTTCTCTTGAATGCAAATAGATGGTAAAATTGGATGGTTGCCTTGTTTTATTGATGCTGCTATATGCCAATGCGGAAACTTATGCTATAAAAATTATGAATATAATGTGCTTGAAAAAGAAACTATATGTGATGCAGTGCTTTGAATAAAATGATATGCAATGTAGAAAGTAAAATCTAAATTAACCCAGCCCTTAGGTATAATATCGTTTAAGGTGCATGTTGTTCATAGGGTTAAGAAGTTTTGTGTAGGTAGTTCATTGGTCTTTGTTTGAAGAGTCGGATAAAGATTTATTTTCCAATAGGATATAAGGACTCAACTAAGTGTACATGTTTAGCATCTCCAATGTTGATTTCTTTAGTTTTTGGATTTCGTGGATCATCAGATGGAAATCCATCTCTGGAACCCATGAATTCAGCTATAGCTTTATTATTTTTAAAGAAATCCAACTTTGGTAGATTCTCTAGCCCCCAGCCTTTCAAGTGTGGTATATGAGGCAAATAGATTCTAGTTCTAAAGTTGTGACATGAGTGGTTGCTATGCCTATTTTTATTGATGCACTTGAAGAGTATGATGACGCCAACCAGGTGTCGATCTTATTAGTTGGTATTATGCTTGTTTTGTCACTATATTAGTACTTGATGATGGCACACATACAATTCCTAACAAGTTGCTATGTCTAGTATGATCTGGATTGGTGATTTCATTGATAAGGGGTTCATGAACAACTTGTGTAGAGCGATTGGGATCATGAGGGTGACTAGGAGAAATGGTAAGTTTATTTGAGAGGGAATATTGTGAAGACATGGAGGATTATGACATGGAGATGAAGGGATGGACGGACCTTGATCAAGATTTTGAGAAATAATGAGATCTTGTTTAGGATATGAAGGTAAAGGTATTCTTTGATCTTGTCTTGGAAAGGGATCATTATGAAGGATAGAAGGGATGTCTTGATCTTTCTTAGGAGGTGGATGTTGGTATTATGGATGACTTTGTCATGTGTTGCATTGGTTCTGTCATTGATGTCAACACTTATCTTCTTGGAGGTCTACATTGTTGATTTGGCACTATGGTTATATTGGTTTATTGTGTTCACTGACATATTGTATTCACCGACATGGATATTGGTTTATGCATAGTCACCGGTATATGTTCACCGGAAACAATGATAACTTGGAGATCATTTGGTTATATCAAAGACATGGATTGGAAGTTTTGATTTGGTGTTTTTCTTATTGGTCTAATTGGGTTGACAGATTTTCCTTTACCGGCAGATAGGTCTAGGTTATGGACTAGTACATGATATCTATTCCAGATTAGCATGAAACGTTATGGAGATGGTTTATTGATTGGTAAATGTATTGAGCCGACATATTGTATCACATCAAGACTTATTTGTAATTGATTTTATTATAATATCTTTAGTGAGTCGACCTCAGGTATAGGTCTTAGGTTTTGTATATATGATTGTGTAGCATCCTAAAATTGTGACACTTGCAATTTCGACTGCATTTCGGTCTTCACGATGGCGACGCAACACGCAACCTGAATGGAGACCCCGAAACCTGATTATGACACTGAAAACTGCATTTTTCAAGCACCCTGGGCTGAACCTCCTTGCACCCTGCTGTCCCGGGAGGTGGGACCAGAGCGCCCAGCGCCCTGGTCCCTAGGACCATGGCGCTCAATGCCCTGGTCCCTGGGTCCTATTTTGGGCCCGGTCTCCTAAGGGGTTTCGGGTCTTTTTGTTTGCAATTTGGAAATTAACTTTCCTGGTCGGCCTAAGGTCAGGAAAATCAGTCTATCAGCCCTAAATGACAAGTATATAAACTACATTTTCCTCTCTCATTGGGATGAAAAAAAAAAAAGGAGACACATGATGGAAAAGCGTGGAAACTATACTCAAGCATTCAAGCATTCAAGCATTCCTTCAAGCAATTGATCATTTCAAGTCTCCATTCAAGGCTAAGTGTTGCATTCAAGTCAAGGATTCAACCATTGAAGAGGAGATCACATACTACATGCTACATACAACATACAACATACAACAAACAACAACATCTATACCTTCGCACATAAGGATACAAACATCCTTACAACAAGGTATTAGTACTTGTTTTACATACATTTACATTTACAGCACTTGCTCATTTCTTGGTTAATTCCAAAACCGGGGTTTGACCTAAAGGCAAACCCCTAATCCCTAACCCCCCAATCGTCTTTGCTTTTCTGTGTGTAGGTTGCAGGTACACGGCTGAAATTGAAGATCTGGAATCCTTGTGCAGAGATGAACAGATCCCCCTTCGTTTCGCGGATTTTTCGGAGGACCGTGGCGCTCGGGCGCCATCGTCCTGACAACTTTTGAAATTTGCAGGACAGCACCGTATCGATATTTCACTACTAATTCCAGGTCCGCAGCTTCATACTATATCCCTAACTCAGTTTATAAGCGAATCTTTGTCACTTTCTATGCATGCTTAGCTTAATTCTTCTATCAACATTCTTTACAAAAGAGGGTAGCCTTGCTTTCTTAACCCTTGAAACACATTTAGCATCCAATATTGCATTGTGTGGGATTGGATCTTGTGGGTTTCAACCCCTCTTTTGAATGTAAAGTCTCTCCCCTAAGTGAAAACCATCAACCCTAGTGAACCTCCCTTCTCTCTCCTTGGAGTTGGAAGAGGGGAGAGCCACTAGGGTTCGATCGCAATTTTCCTCTTTACATTTTGGTGAACCCGACGTGAACATCCTTTCTGATTATTCATAGTTAGATCTGAAAATTGGATTCCTTGATTACATTTTCATGTTTGATCTTTGGCAAAATTTTAGAGGTGATTGCATAAAAACCCTGAAATTTCTTTTTGAAAATTAAGCTTGCGAAATGTTTAATTATTAATGCTTGTTTCAGATCTGCCCTTCTATTACAAATTATCAGTTCATATCTATGCTTTAATTTTGAAAATTAAGTGGTTAAGTGTCAAAACCCTAATTTTTGAAACCCTCTTGATTCAACCTTTGTCCGACAATTTCACTGATCAAAACAACTCCAAATCAGCTGTAACTTTGGATTCCGCAATAAAATCACAATATCTTTCATCCCTGAAAAATTTGAAAAAAAAGTTGCGAGGACCGTGTGCACTCCGAGCGCCATCGTCCCCGACATTTTTTCTGAAATTTTGGGAGCGAGATCTTACTGTATTTTCCTGCTAAAATCCAGAATTTTGGCTGATTTTATCAAATCTAACACTTTCAAAATTACAGTCAAAGTTAGTCTTGTGATTGCTTGGATTAAGGCTTCTAAACATTCAAAAATCATTGAAATTGAAATTTTGTATCAAAATTGTGTTCTTACTATCCTAAATCTGAAAAGTGTGTTTGCATTCATTCGAAATTTCAGTGCTTTATTCAAATTCTTGCAATTTGTGACTTTTGAAATTAAATGCTTAATTACAACAACTTTAATTTCCGCTTTCAAAATTGAATTCTGCGTGAAATTGAGTCAATTTTTAAATTTCAAAATTTGCATTGCTTTTGACATTCCCTCTAAAATCATAACATTCAAAATTTCAGTTTCCCTCTCTTTTTCAAAAATTCAAATTTTGCATTTTTCGACAATCTTGGTAGGGTTCAGTTTTGAATTTGCAACTTTAATTTGGCCTATCTACAGATCGTAAAATCTCTCAATTTTTTCAGATTAGCTTTAAAATCATCATACCTTTCATCCCTGCAAATTTCGAAAAAAGTTGCAAGGACCGTGTTGCACTCCGAGCGCCACGGTCCCAAACATTTTTTCCGAAATTTCGGGAGACTGTTGTGATTGCATTTAACAGCTTAAATCTAGAAGATTGGCTGATTTTACTGAAAATTGCTACCTCTAAATTCAAAATCTTCTCTCTCTTTCTAGTGCATGAGTTTTACAACAATAGGCCCTACTTACACTATTCCCATTAGATGAAGCTGTAGAATTAAGTCTTTCCGAGGTTTAAATACTGAGGAGATGGAACCTAATTTGAATAACCTTTTTAATCAGGACATGGGTAATTCCTCTAATCCTCCTAATGATGAAGAATCTCTCCATGAGGTTTCTGTAGAACAACTTTCAAAATTGGATAACCAATTTGATGATTTTCACCAATGGATGTCTCATGAGTATCCCGATAGTCAAGCTCTTCCTTTAATTGAGGGTCTAAAACATATGCTTCAAAGTGATAAGAATGGAATTGATATTTTGCGTGGTATTTCACACATTGTGAATTTGAACGTGATGCCTATAAAGAGTTGTGCCGAATCTTTAGGTTATACACAACCTCCTACACAAGTCAATCATTCTATTCCTTTGATGACTTCTATTGCTAGCGTACCTACCTTTACATCAAACATAATGACTACTTCTATACAAGACATTCCTCTCGTGATTACTAGTCATGGGGGCAATCCCTCTTCTTCAATTAACCCTCTTCCTTCATTTAATCCGACTTCTTCATTCATTCCTTCAATGAGTGTTCCTATTACATCTTCACAAATGAACATGACGCAAGGGGGCAATTCATTTAACCATTCTATTCCTCCTTGTAGTGTTCCTCCTGTCCAATCATCTCCTATGACTAATTATCATAGAGTCCCACCACCTTATTCTCTACCTTCTTTCAATAACATAACACCTCCATCTCAATCTAACACATCTAATATGAACTCTTCGACTGAAGCAACCATTAACAATCTTGCACAAACTGTCTCTTCTTTACAACAACAAATTGCCTCTATGAATCAATCTAAGTTTAGTGTGCCCACATTTGATGTTGCGAGCCCACTTTCTCTTGACATTGTTCGAGCTATCCCTCCTGAACATGTTGAAATTCCGCATTTGGAGCTTTATAATGGTAAAGGTGATCCTCTAACACATGTTAAGACTTTTCAAACAATCTGTACTGATTTTGCCTATGACCAAAGGTTGCTTGCAAAATTGTTTACTAGAACATTAAGAGACAAAGCCCTACAATGGTATTGCTCGTTGCCTTCTTATTCTATTACTTCTTTCGAACAACTTGCAAATGCTTTCATTCAACAATTTCAAAACAATATAAGTCCTAAAGTTACTTTGATTGATTTAATGCATTGTAAACAAGGTGTTAAAGAAAAAGTGACTGATTTCATTGGTAGATATAAGCATTTGTATGCTCAAATTTCTTTTCCAGTGCCTGACAATGATGTTCAAAGAATCTTTATTTCTAATTTACAAAAAGATATTCGAGACAAACTTCTATTTTCTGAGTTTACTTCTTTCCAACAGTTGTGTGCAACTCTTCACAATTATCAACTGACTGTGAGTCAAATGGAACAATCACATCCTATGGCTCCGAGTGATAAGGGTGATAGCAGTCAACAACCATTTGGGAAGTTTAAACCGAACAGGGATTCCATCAAATTCAATGAAAACATCATCAACAACAATGTGAATGCAGCATCAGGTGTGCCTCCTATTTCTAAATTTTTCAAGAAAGAAAGAAAGAAAGTATACTCCTTTGAATGAATCATTGCATAGTATTATGAATAAGTTATTGGAACAAAATGTGCTTACTCTTCCTCCTATAAGACAAATTGATCCTGCAAAGATTACTTCACCTTATTTTGATAACAGAGCTTTTTGTCAATTTCATCGTCAGCCTGGGCATGATACTGAAAAATGTTTTTCTTTAAAGGGTAAAATTCAAGATTTGATTGATAATAACACTATTTCTGTTTCTGGAGTGAATGATAAAGGCAATACATCTGTAGCTCCTCCTAATCAAAATCTTTAGATTTTCACTGATCCATTACCTTCTCATACCTCTAATGCGATTGAGGCTAATGATTCCTCTCTCTCATCTGCTGGTCTTGTGTCTATGACTCCGAATGTGATTAACTTTGTAGAGCAGCAAGAAAACCCTAAAGAACCTTCCATCACATTTGATTCCAGTGAAACCATTAGGGCACCTGATGGTCCTTTATACATAGTTGCAAAAGTCAAGAATACACCTTTCCGTGGAGTGCTTATTGATCCTTCGTGCATGGTTAATGTTATTACTGAAGAATTTCTTTTTACTTTGCAATTGAATCAAGTGATATATGACAAAACAGATGTGATTGTGAAACTATTTGATGCATTTTTTTCTCCTGCAATTGGTTCTATTACATTGGCTATTGAGGTCCATAACAAATCTGTTGATGTGAACTTTGCTATTATTCCATCTTCCGAACAATTTCGTGTGAAGCTTGGCTATCCTTGGCTATCTTCCATGAAAGCTATTGCTTCTCCTATTCACAAGTGTTTGAAATTTCCCCATAATGGTGAAGTTGTTACTGTCAATCATAGTCTCTTTAAACCAGCTGAAAGAACTTCTAGCGTTCCTATTGATTACTTTTGGCCTAAACAATTCCAATCTCTTCCTCTGCGAAGTGATCATCTTTTCAAATCTTATCAAAAATGGAAAACAGATATGATCCTATCTCTAAGTGAACCTAGAACATCCAAACTTGATATTCCTATCATTCTTGAGAAGGAAGTTCTTCCTTTGAAAGATAAAACTAATGTCTTTCCTCAAGAAGATTCCCAACCCATCCCTATGGATGTGACTATGTCTATGCCTAATAAACCTTCTAAAAGTAGACCTATACCTCCTCATCATGATGGACTTGGTCTCCTTCCTAAACCAAATATTCCTCCTTTGTATGGAGCAGTTCCTCCTCCTTCCTTCTATAGAGAGAAGAGACCTTCTTCTTCTCCTATTATCCAGCCTAAGAGACCACAACCTAAACACCCAAGTGATAAGGATGAGAACATTCCTCTTCCTCAATCTTCGCAACTTCCTACTAAGACTAGACGAAATCGTTCGGCACGTGAACGCTGGTGAAGCGTCGTCTTGGAACTCAAGCAGCTGCTTCTCAAACTTCCCCATCTCCAAAAACACCTTCAACAAGCATTATTCCATTTTCTCCTCAGCTGGACATTGAGCCTAAATCTCCTAAACATAAGATGCATGATGGTCTTGATCCTGTGCGAGTTAAAGATCCTATTTTTATAAATCTTGATGATGATATAGATGAAAATGTTACTCCTCTTACTTCTGATAGTGAATATGAACTTGTTGATATTGATAACCATTTATCTAATGAATTTTCTAAAGCACTTATCCTAGCTCCTAGACAAGAACAACGTGGCTTGGAACATGAACATAGCCCTTGTTTGGATCTTGTGATAGCTCCATCTGCTGTGTTGAATGTTCCTCCTCTAGCGTGTTCCCTTCCTTCCCGAAACATTGATCAGCAAGATCGGGGGGTAGATGACATGCTAGACTAGTTACATTAGCATAGCAGATTCTCTCCTCCTCTCTTGTGTTACTTCCTCTATGTGTTATTCTCATTCTTCTATTTGTTGTCCTTAGTGTTGTCTACTTGAGGACGATGCAAAGAATTGAGATCTCTCGATCTCTCTCATGTTGACTCAAAAGACACATGTGTTCCCTTCTTCTAGGTGACCTTTCTTGATTGGGGAATGAAGAACAATTATGCATACATACATATGATATATATACATGAATTATCATACAGCATACTGACCCCAAGGAAAGCGAGGTCACCTCGTGCTTTGTGTTTTGTGTCTATTATCCTTGGGCTTATCTCACACTTGGGGGCTAAATCCTTGCGATAACGTGCTCCTTTCTCATTTCTTATATGTATCACTACGTTAAAACAATCACCCCCGGTGAGGCGTGTGCGATCGCTTTAACGTAGGGGGGCATACATCCTGTTCATATCTTTTCAAGATACTTGAAAATTTCTTGACAAATTTAGCTTTGCCTTGAAAATTTTTGATATCTTTCTTGCATGACTCATAGTGAGGGAACCTTACTATGGACAGTCATGGTTCTCCCTCGTGATCTTCCCTTTTACTTTGTTAATTGAAGTCGTAAGATCCTTATTCCACTGGGGGCTTGGTGTATCTTGCCTCCTTGACGTGGTGAAAGTCTTTCAATGTTGTTTCCTTGTACTTTACCAGAAGTATGAGCATACATACTCCCGCTAAAGTGGGGGCTAAATGTAGCATCCTAAAATTGTGACACTTGCAATTTCGACTGCATTTCGGTCTTCACGATGGCGACGCAACACGCAACCTGAATGGAGACCCCAAAACCTGATTATGACACTGAAAACTGCATTTTTCAAGCACCCTGGCCTGAACCTCCTTGCACCCTACTGTCCCGGGAGGTGGGACTAGAGCGCCCAGCGCCCTGGTCCTTCAGGACCAGGGCGCTGGGCCTTGGTCCCCAGGACCATGGCGCCCAGCGCCCTGGTCCCTGGGTCCTATTTTGGGCCCGGTCTCCTAAGGGGTCTCGGGTCTTTTTGTTTGCAATTTGGAAATTAACTTTCCTGGTCGGCCTAAGGTCGGGAAAATCAGTCTATCAGCCCTAAATGACAAGTATATAAACTACATTTTCCTCTCTCATTGGGATGAAAAAAAAAAAGGGAGACACATGATGGAAAAGCGTGGAAACTATACTCAAGCATTCAAGAATTCAAGCATTCCTTCAAGCAATTGATCATTTCAAGTCTCCATTCAAGGCTAAGTGTTGCATTCAAGTCAATGATTCAACCATTGAAGAGGAGATCACATACTACATGCTACATACAACATACAACGTACAACAAACAACAACATCTATACCTTCGCACATAAGGATACAAACATCCTTACAACAAGGTATTAGTACTTGTTTTACATACATTTACATTTATAGCACTTGCTCATTTCTTGGTTAATTCCAAAACCGGGGTTTGACCTAAAGGCAAACCCCTAATCCCTAACCCCCCAATCGTCTTCACTTTTCTGTGTGTAGGTTGCAGGTACGCGGCTGAAATTGAAGATCTGGAATCCTTGTGCAGAGACGAATAGATCCCCCTTCGTTTTGTGGATTTTTCGGAGGACCGTGGCGCTCGGGCGCCATCGTCCTGACAACTTTTGCTCAAATTTGCAGGACAGCGCCGTATCGACATTTCACTACTAATTCTAGGTCCGCAGCTTCATACTATATCCCTAACTCAGTTTATAAGCGAATCTTTGTCACTTTCTATGCATGCTTAGCTTAATTCTTCTATCAACATTCTTTACAAAAGAGGGTAGCCTTGCTTTCTTAACCCTTGAAACACATTTAGCATCCAATCTTGCATTGTGTGGGATTGGATCTTGTGGGTTGCAACCCCTCTTTTGAATGTAAAGTCTCTCCCCTAAGTGAAAACCATCAACCCTAGTGAACCTCCCTTCTCTCTCCTTGGAGTTGGAGGAGGGGAGAGAAACTAGGGTTCGATCGTGATTTTCTGCTTTACAGATTGTAAGATCTTATTGAAGATCATAGGATCATATGAGTGTGTTCAAATATTGAAGAGAGAAAATAAGAAGATCCTTGTGCGAATCATGCAAACATTATTTGAAGGTTGAAGGAAAGGTTATGGAGGTGTTTGGCACTCATGTTCAGAGCTTAAACTAGTACTGAATCCAGCATTGCAAATGCTATTTTGAGAAGTGCATTATCATTGGATTTAACCATCCAATTGTAGTCAGTGTGAATCCTATTTTTTGATTGAGAAGTGAGCTCTAGGCGGTTGGCCTTTCTGCATGTGCAAGCCCCATTTGTATACACTTACTATCTGTAGTAGTATCATCTGATTGTGGGTAAGGTTTCCCACCATGGTTTTTCCCCTTACTAGGTTTCCATGTCAAAATATATGTGTCATGTGTTGTGGATGTTCTTTCTATTTTAGTTTCATGCATTAAGTTAAATCGGTACTGCTATAACTGTTAATCTGTTCTACCAGCACTTAAGTTTGGTTTATCGACACTAAGTTTGAGTTTGAATAATTTGCATTTGGATTATAATTTATGTATAACTAGTTGACAACTAATTCACCCTCCCCCCTCTCAATTGTCCTTCCTGGTTCCTAACAATTGGTATCAAAGAAAAGTTCTGTTTTTGCAAAAGCCTAACATCTTGAGGAGATCCTATGGCAAAAAATATTTTTAAGAAGGACAGTCTAAAACTTGATGGAACTAACTATGGTATATGGAAGATTAGAATGGAAACACATCTAAACTGCATTGGAAGAGGTATATGGGATGTTTCTAAGAATGGCTATGTTGGTCCTACTCCAAATTAACCTCATCCACTGACATTGGCTAAGGAATTGGAGAATGATTGCAAAACAAGAGAAGCACTTCTGAGCGCATAATTAGATCAGCAAATCATGGGATTATCAGACTGATCTACTACTAAATCTACTTGGGATAAACTAGAAAAATTGAATGAAGGAGATACCACTGTCAAGATTGCAAGAGCTTTGCCACCAGCTTACAAAGTGAAAGTGACTGCTATTAATGAGTTGAGAACAATGCGTAATACATCAGTTTCTAGAGATACTTTGACTGGAAAACTTTCAACATTTGAGCTTGAGGAATTTGGTCTTGTTGCTACAGTAAAGACTGATTTAGCTTTCAAAGCATCATCATCGTCAACATCATCACCATCTAATAGAACTGATTGGAAAGCACTTTATGCAAAAGAACTTGAAGATATGAGGAGAGAAAATGAAGAACTTGAAGCACTATTTGCAAGGAAGATGCCTAAAGGTCCAGCAGGAAGTAAGTATGAAGGTAAAGCACCTTTCAAATGTTTTAATTGCAATAAAGTTGCTCATATGGCTTCTAGGTGTCCTGATAGACATGCAAGATTAAGGGAGGAAGCAAAAAAGATCATATAAGCCTAACCCTGAATATCAGAGATACAGATTTAAGAAAAATAGAGATAAGTCATGTTACTATATAGATGAAGGTGTTATAGATGACTCAAATGAAGATCCAATAGATAGCGGATGGGATTTTTTTGCAATAAAAGAAGATCAACTAGCTCCTATTGTCAAACCAAGAGAGCAGGCACTAGCAGCAAAAACTGAAGAAAAGGATGAATGGATAATTGATAGTGGATGCTCCTATCATATGACTAGTGATAAAAGAAAATACTTATCTTTTCAGGAAATTCATGGATGTATAGTAAGGTTTGGAGATGATAAAGCTTGGTTAATCAAAGGAAGAGGCACTATATCTTTGGATGTAAAGAACAATACTGACAATGTTTATTATGTAAAAGGTTTAAAGCATAATCTTTTGAGTGTTGGTCAGTTATGTTGCTATTATGGATGTGTTGCTTTGGTTTTGTCACTGATGTCAACACTTGTCAACACTTGTCAACACTTATCAGCACTGGAGATCTTTGGTTATGTTCACTGGCATGTTCAGTGACTTATGCATAGTCACCAGTATTTGGTTCACCGGTAGGTTATATTGTTCACTGGCACTGAGGATGATCTATTATCATCTAGAGATTACTTGGCTATGTCAAAGACATGGTTTGGACACTTTGTTTTTATGATTTGGTTATTGGTCTAATGGAGTTTACATATATGTTGTTATTGGCAAATAGGTCTAGGTTATGGACCGGCAAGTGTTATCCATTCCAGATCAGCACGACACATTTTGGAGATGATTTATTGATTGGTTATTATTGTAAATGCATTAAGCCGACATGATGCATCACATATTGATTCATTTGTAATTGATTTTGTAGATGTCTAAAACTAGTCAATGCTTGTGGATAAGGCAATGCGCAAATGTTAAAGTATGATTCCGCAAGCATTGACCAGTTTTAGACGTCTACATTTTGCCCCTCTTTGAGACAATGCGATTTTAAGTGTTGTTTCAAAGAACGATAATGAAAATGCCCCAGACACTAACAATGACATATGCATGCCCCCTCGAGGAATTGGCCGGAAACATCCAAGAAAGAGGCCAATTGAGTGATAAAAATGATAGAAAATGATAGGAGCAAACAGATTGACAATCGGAGACCAGTTGCACGAAGGACAAGCAATTGAAGACACAAAAGACCATGACCAACATAAGATGGAGGGAGTGCACGTCCATCTATGCACTGACAAAGATCTATAAATGAGGCAAAGAGAGTGAAATTTGCTCATTTGCACTAGCCCAAGAAGAGGATTTGTTGCTCTGGAAAAGGACACTTGCAGAGAGATGGCGAACATTCCAAGGGTAGATCACCTCAGAGAATGTGTACACACATTCAGACAACCAAATGACATGGGAGCAGTGGTATGTATCTCAAAAACCCATGTTTTCAATTTTATGAATTTGACTTGCTTGCGGGACATTGCGGGGCCCACAGGGGATGCAGAAAGGGACTCCTGCGCTTATGCAGGGCGAATCTTGTGCTTGTGTAGGGTCTTCTGTGCTTGTGTAGGGAGACATAGGTGCAGGTTACATGACACAGGTGCAGGACTTGTCACACAGGCGCAATTATGCATTGGGAACTCAATTTAGATCAAAAACAGCATGCAAATGATTCGAAAAGGGGGGATAAGGGTAGGATAGGTCAGAATAGCTTAGAAACACCCTGATTTGTGGATGAAATGAGGAAATGCAACCCATAAGAGAAAACCCTAAAACTAACAAAATATGCCCCAATTGTGATGCAGAGTCGACAGTATCCGTTAATCACACGGGAGAACCGACCTGACTGCTTCATGCTACGACATAGACTCAGGAGCACGAATAGAGATACATTAGCAGGACTTGGGATATACTATGTCACGTTCATGCCCGAGATTAGGGCAAACACAGGACTGCTTACCGCATTGGTAGAGCGATGGCATTCAGAGACCTCCTCATTCCATCTGGCGACTAGAGAGGCGATTGTGACACTAGAGGATGTATGGTGTATCCTCCGCATTTCGATTCATGGAGAGATGGTAGAGTATGACCCAGTGATAGGGAGAGACACATTGTGCAGATTATTTGAGTGTGACACAAAGGATCTGGATATCGTAGAGAGGGAGATCGGCTGGGAGACCATGGTATCAGAGTATGATCGATGATATGTGGTGATAGCAGTGTTGATAGCATGCCTACTAGCAGGGGACAGATGAGGACATGGATTCCCTATTGGATGGGGAAGAGTGCTAGAGCGGATGGCGATAGAGGGGATAGTCTACACATGGGACCATGTGTACTGGCTATGCTGTATTTTTAGTTGCATCAGATAGCATATCAGGGAGTGCAGACTTTGAGCTGTGGAGTCACATTGCTACAGGTATGGGCATTTGAGCACATAGCCATATGTCGACCGATTACAGAGAGATAGGTAGTACCACATCAACCATATGTGTACTGCTATGGGGGAGCACTGAGACAGGGTCCATTTGGATACATATTATATTGGCGACACGAGCTAGACAGACTGAGAGAGTTCACATGGAGGCCATATCATGATTGCCCCGGATGGTCAGATGATAGTGATGAGCTACCATATTGTAGACAGGAGAGGTACCTGATTGGGTGACTAGTGAATCACCAGAGAGTGATTGAGATGTACCTGCCAGAGAGAGTCAAATGACAGTTTGGAGAGAGGTAGGATGTACCCAAGAGGACTGCACACTTTGCCCAATCTCACAGAGAGACGAGTCAGTGGGGGAGTATGATTCAACCACACATAGCATATGCTGACTTCACACAAATACAACAAAGACAGTGGGATTGGAGATTAGATGTGGAGGATGTCGGGATGATAGAGGAGTATGAGAGATGGTTTGCACGACGGTGGCCAGTGCCATTGACAGATCCAGATATTCCAGTACCAAGGCGACAGGAGGACTTCCCACTCGCTGGAGAGGAGGAGGGAGATGATGAGGATGAGGAGGATGAGGGTGGTGATGAGGATGAGGGGGATGATGAGGATGGAGATGAGGATGGGGATGACGAGGATGAGCCAGATTTAGGTGAGCATGAGGCATTGCAGGATATACCCATAAAGCAGGAGATAGCTAGCATAGAGGAGATGGAGATGTGCAGGGCTACCATAGCGAGTCAGCATGATCACATTGTGACTTTAGAGAGATAGAATGATCAGTTCAGAGCAGAGATAGCCAGACTCATAGAGGCTTGAGATACAGTGATAGCGCAGGCATAGCGAGAAGAACAGAGAGTCACTAAGTATATTGGGTCGATTAGGGATGCCAGTGCACGGGAGATGGCACAGATGTTGGTAGAGACTGGAGAGGAGATATGCCATTGGAGGACCTTATATGAGAGTGCAGTCCCACTAGAGCAGAGAGTAGCTTCATATTGGGCACGATCGAGGATAGAGAGCAGGGCACGCTCTCGGAGGTCATTGAGCAGCATGGGGGTGAGTGGACCTATGAGACCACCACAGCTAAGACCAGGAGGGACATCATCCGTGAGACATGGCAGGGATGAGGAGGACAGAGGGAGCACCCAGTGACAAAGGCACGTGCTTCTTATGACAGACAATGGACATTGTGTAGTTTGACATTTTGTAGTCAGCCTACGGGCCATACTTAGGACAGACAGTCCAATTTTGTACTCCGATATTATTGTGACATATGATATGATATGCATCGATATGATGGGATGCAATGTGTTATGACTGATGTTATTTTCCATGTATGGATGACTTATGCACTGTTGATGTACCATTGTGGAATATGTATGGATATATTTTTATGTGTTTTTGATGCATTGATAATATGAAATGGATAAAATGCTTGATATAATGCTTGATGTAATGCAAGTGTACTAACCAATGATTGTAGGATGTAGCATGTGTGTTTGGGGAAATCGGAGCACGAGACCGAACTGACTATTCGAACTGATGGAAGAAATGTTAGTAAGAAGAACTAAAACAGAGGACAGTTAGAGACAAAGAAAAACTTGCTTTCAGTAATGCACTTTGTAGGTGAGAACCTTTATTTTAATGTAGCAAAATGGATGCATAGCATCATGGCATTGAAGGCCAGAGCTAAAATGCAACCCTTTTTGCAAAAGACAGACACATCACAAACAAATAACAATCACAATTAAAAAAAAAGGGACCATGAACCATCCCGGTCACTCTAAATCACTTAGTGACATCATCGAGCAACATAGGAACATGATCGAAGCCAAAGATAAATCAGTAAAAAGATAAGATGCACAAATTCCAACAAATCAAACAAACATCTTGATCTTCATTGTTAAAAGTTGAAAGTACTGATAGGATGATCATGTTGTCTGGTTTCAGGACATGTGGTACCCTGTCTAAGATAGGACACAGTCTAGTTTCAAGTATACCACACCCTGTATAAGACCCATGATAGTATAGACAAGGACAAATGATTTTGAGGTTGATTGATATGACAATTCAGATCAGGTTGAATGTCTGGTTTGAGTGAAAAGTTCATCTATTTATGCATGATTTCAGTAAAGCACAATCTATGATGGCATGTCGTTGAATGTATGCTCAGTGATTTGTCTTATGCACAAAAGGGATCATTTATTGCAAAATGCGTGTTTTTGGATTTTAATGTTTTGAAATGTTTTTGTGTTCATTTTTTTAGGACTTTTTATGACTTTTTAGAGATTTTCTCAGGACATTTTTCCATTTTTTTAGAGATTTGTTCAGGACATTTTTCAATTTTTTATGATTTATTTCAGGACATTTTTCAATTTTTTTGAATTATTTCAGGACATTTTTCAATTTTTTATGATTTATTTCAGGACATTTTTCAATTTTTTATGATTTATTTCAGGACATTTTTCAATTTTTTATGATTTATTTCAGGACATTTTTCAATTTTTTTGAATTTTGCCCCCAGTGTCTAGCAAGGCAAGGAATATGATAGGTGAATAAATAGGCTTTTTGAAATGATGGTGGATAGAGGGAAGACAAAGGCCTTTTATTATGGAGACAACGCAGATGCAATTTTCAAGGGCTATTGCATGATGGGACAAGAGACTGGATATGACAATGTAAAGCAGGAACATGGCATGAGGGACATGTCAAGAGGTTTTTGAAACCATATTTAAATTTTGAGTCCTTATGTCAGATCAAGATCAAGGAATGAAAAAGAGTGTATGGATAGTGATAAGATATGGATAGGATAAGCAAGACCAAGAATGGATAAGGGACATGGACTGAAAGTTGAGATTGGCTAGGGGATAGTTGCAGAAAGTTGCAATAAGCTAGGGAATATGGATGAAAGGTTATAATAAGCAAATGGATAAAGACCAAAAGCTATGATAGACTAAAAGCTGCAAACAAGATACATGATGCTGATGAAGATCCTCGGCCTTGTCAAGATTAAAGGTGGAAAGAGGAAATGGACATGAGGGACAATAGGATATGAAGGTTAATGATAGGGGTGTGATAGGAGAATGGAAAAATGAAGGACAAAAGGATATGATAGGATAAAACATGTCCCCAAGTGTGGTATGCAAGAAGTTCATAGATTATGCATGACGCCTGTTTGCCAAGTTTTCATCATGGTACTTGCCCAAGGTGCCTGTTTGCCAGGTTTTCACCAGTGGATGAATTATTTTTCTTTATTTTTTTCTTTTGTCTTTTTTTTTTTCTCTCTTTTTTTTTTTTTCAATTTTTCACTTTTTTTATTTTTTTGTATTTTGACTTTTTCAATAGAAGATGGACACATGATAGGGGATGGAAAAAGGACTCAAGCGTCTTTTTTTTTTTTGGATAGTAGCTTTGAAAAAAATGGACCATGACCTTTAAAAGCATGCTCAAAGATGTTGGTAGGATAAGGACATGGAAAATGAGATGAAACTAAGGAAAGGATTTATGCAAAGGATGGGATCAAAGGGATTGAAGGATGGAAAATATGCATTGGATAATGGATAGGATATTGGAAGAATTGGGCTTCACTAGATGGAAATGAAGGCAAGATCAACATTGGCACACACCTTGAGGGGTGATGGACTGATGGAGGAAGAGTGGGTTTTGGATATGAAGATTTTGTTGAAGGAATAGCTAGGGATTTGCGGACATAAGGGCCCAAAATGGATGACGGAGGTGATGGAGGAACAAATTTGGGAGGTTTGGATGGAGGAATAGCAACTTTGGATGCCAAGTTGGATTTTTCTTTTTGTGCTTCAAGAAGCTGCTTAGAGATCCACATGGTTTTTGATTTTTCATGCTTCTGTGGTTCCTTGGAGTGCATTGCTTGCACAAGGGATTTAGGAACCCATATATATTTTGGATTTGCTTTATTTTGCTCAGTGGGCCTTTGTGGCCTTTTGGATATTTCTTTTTCTTTATAGATCATATTTTTCTTTGTTTTGACATGTCGATTATATTAGACATGTTGATCTTTGAATACATGTGGATTGCTAGACTTATGACGTTTATGCTTGGCATCCAAATTTCTTGGAGGGGGAAAGGAATGCATGGATGGATATGAATGAAATGGAATTCTTTTGGATGACTAGAAGGTTCTCAAAGATGTGTACCTTTTCTGACCTTACATAGAGGACAAAGGGATATAAGGACCTAAGATGGATGGAAGGTATGATGGGGAAGGGATATGTTTGGATTTTGATGGAGGGATACCAACATCTTGAGAGTGAGTTGTGTAGACATGACCCTTAAGATCTTCTTTGACATGAAGGGATTCTTTCTTATGGAGAGCTACTCCTTTGCCTTTATGAATATCTTGACTTGTAGGATACTCTTTTCTTTGGGAAGAAGACGCGAGTCCATTATGAGGTGGATATGATATGAGAGAAATAATGAGATCTTGAAGTGGATCGGATTTCACCAAAGTGGAAGAACCCATTATGCATGTCGAGGGTTCATGAACATCTTGCACTAACACGTTAGAATCATGAGGGGGATTAGGATCATGAGGGGGACTAGGATTATGTAGTGGACATGGTTCAATGACAGGCTCTTCAAGAGATGGAATGGGAGAAATAATGGGATCATCACAAGAAATGAGATCTTGGAGTGTGTATGGAGCATTAAGACAAGGAGATGAAGGAACAAAAGGATCTTGTGGAGGATCTGAAGGAATAATTTGATCTTGACAAGGAGGAAGATCATTGGAATCCTCTTTAAAGGTGCTTTTCTCTTGACTTTCAATGGGATCATCATAAAGGATGGAAAGGATATCTGGAATGTCAATGGGATTTTAAAGGACATTTTTTTCATGAAATGGAAGGGGATCATTTGGGATTGGATGGATTGGAATATCTTGATCTTTCTTGAGGAATGGAGTGTCAATAGGACTTTGGATAGGATGGACAAGAATAGGGGAATCATCATGAGTGTCTGGGAATATGGGGTCCTGGTCAACAATTGGATGGGATGATAAGGTTTCAGGATCTTGATCTTCATCTATTTCAAGACACGTTTCTTCATGCTCTAAATTATACTCTTGACATGAGGTTGGACTTTGGATATGCATTGGGGATTCTGACAAGGAACCAATGTTTTGGCATGAAGGAAATGCACTTTGAACATTTGTGATGGATTCTAGCAAGGAATCAATGCTTGAACATGAGGAAGAGGGACTTTGAATGGGGTCCTCTAAAACAGGTAATGGCAATAAAGTGCATGGTGGCATTGGGTCTTGTATTTTTGAAACATGACAAGGATGTGCATCATGAATTGGATTATCTTGGCAATCAATTATGGATAGCCCTTGGGTAATTTCATCCTTGGGTGTATTGTTTGATGAGGACAATATGGAAGGTTCTTGTGAAACTTCTAGAGGTGTAGGGATAGATGCCATTGGAGAGTCAATTTGTTTGTGGGGGGATGATGCATTGCTAGACATAAGTGTATTATCTTGATCTTCCTCAAAGAACTCACTTGGTCATTTCCTTAAGATCATTGCAATAAAGCCACCTTTCTTTCGAGGTTTTGACATAGTTGTATTTGGAATTTGAACTTGTTTGGCAAGGAGTTGGTTCTGATCTAATGTCATGTTTTGATATTGGACTTGGTTCAATTGTTCTGACATGTTTGAAACTTGGGTTGGTGTGTGCTGCAACCTTTGTTTTTGAATGTTTGGTTGTGGTTGTTGACATTGATATGTTGATTGAACTTGTTGATATTCCACCATTGGTTGAACTATTTGTGGACATTGTATAGTTGGTTGGACATATTGTTGAAATTGGACCATTGGTTGTGTCTGTTGAATATGTTGGACCATTGGTTGTATTGGTTGAAAATTTGATTGATAGTAAACACCTTCTTGTTCTTGTTGTGGAGGCACATAATGTTGAAATTGATGTTGTCTCTTTTCTTGAAATTGTTTCATCATCTCTATTTGGGAGAGGAGAGCTAGTATGTCTGATCGTTCAAGAAGAGATCTTACATCAATTGGCTCAATCTTTGGATTTCGACCTGGAAATTTTTGAAACATTTTGGAAATTTGTGATCTATTCTTCTCAATGTTTTTCACTCTTTGTTCCAATATCTCTTCTTCTTGAGCTAGTTTCTCCTCTAGTTTTTGTATTTGGAGACTTGTTTCATCATAAAAAGTTTGATCAATGTTGCTTTGTTGTTGGGTTGGATATAATTGTGATTGCCTTGGATTAAAATTTGATTGCATTGTCAATTGATACGTCAAACTTTGTTGCATCATTGGTGCTTGGAACCTTGTTTCAATAGACATGTCACTATGCAAATGCAATATTTTTGGAATTTTTCAAGGATAATGTATGATATGCAACTAAATGCAAACTAAAATAGGTGAAAATGCAATCTATGGCAAGAATGCAACCTATGTTTTTGGTTGTTTTTGAAGATTTGGACAAACTTTTTGGAATGCAAATCTAAAAAAGAGACCCTTAGGAAATTGAAATGATGTCTAGACCTCAAAGGACAAAAGGACCAAGTGACAATAGGACAAATTGACAATGTCTCACCTATATGCTTGGATACTAAGCTAGGTTTGACAAAATGACATTGATGACAAAAAGACAAAATTTTGATAAGGTCTAGACTTCCTAACAATGACTTAGGGTTTATCAAGGATTTGGATTACTCAAGTATGACAAAACCTAGTTTTGACACTATATGCAAAGGGACAATTACTATGCAAATGACCCTAATATGATATGATAATGACCTAAACTTGATGAAGAGACCTAGGGTATGCAAATGCAAATGTATGACAATGGTATTACTCTAATGCAAGAGGACACATGCAAATGGATTACCCTTATTGATATGCAAAGGAGTATGACTTAGGTGAAACCTAACCTTGGTACTTGACAATGACTTTGCAAAATGCAAACCTAAGATGCACCTAAATCTAAGTGACATGAATGTTGAGACAAGACTTGAAAAATATTTGACAGCCATGTTTGAAGATGTTTTGAATTTGAACTTTGTTGGATGAAATGTTCTTCTGTTTAACCTTGTTTTGAATTAATTTGTCTTGTTTTTGAAATGAGATGCAATTCAACTTTTGACAAGTAAAGAAGACAAGATATTTTAACATAGACTCAAGACAATCATGCTTATTCACACATTTCTTATGGTAGGCAAGGACAGTAGGTTCTTGAGAGGTAGACTTGTTATGGGATTCAAGGAGAATACATAGATGCTTGACCCCATGGGCTCCCCTCCACGACACTCACTTCTCAGGGCAGAAAAGCATCAGTCCCCATGGAAATCTCCCCATGGCGAACTTAGTATCTCTTCCAAGTATCCGAACTTGTCTTTCTCAAGCAACTAGAAGGATTTTTGGCCTCTAAATACAAGGTGTTTAGTAAGGATTTCTATTAAGCGTTACTCCTTGATGTCACACAAGCATGATTGAGACATTAAGCCCATCAAGATACCAAACAAATGTAGTCGCGCAAGAATGATTTAGACCGTGAGGTCCTACTTAGATGTTGATATGAGAAAGAGTTCAAGGGTCATCACTTCCCAAGTAACTGCAATTCCCACGTAACCCTTCCTTCAAAGCTTTCGCCCATCAGGTATTTGTTTATAGTGAGTTAGGATGCCAAGGTATTCTAGCCATACTCACTTTGGGTCATTCCCTTCTCACAATTATCACTTTCTTGCAAAAGCAAATGGTTGGGAAGGCAGGCCCTCTAAAGGTGACACACAATCAAAAACATGAGCATGGTATTGAAGATCTGGATTTTTGATCACCCTAAGAAGGATGAGAGCATACTCTCCTACTCCAATGTCAAACTCAACAATAAAAGAAAACATATATTCATTCCATCCTATTTAGAAATCATACTAGGTGCCTAAACATTAATTGCAAACACAAAGTTTAGTTGTAGTCCAAGGCAACCTGCAAAACCCAAGTCAGAAGTTTGATATGTTTAGTCTTTGACTATCAAACCTGCATAAAATGTGTTAGTAGTTTCATTTGTTGTCTTTGTCATGTGTATGCCAAGGTTCTGCATAGAGAATTAGTACCAACAAAACCAAAAAAGCAGAAACAGAATGCAAAAGAAAACAATTTGCAAGTGAAAAACACTGTCTTTTACCTCTGTTTCTGGCCCTACACAGGCGCAGAATGTCTAACACGGGTGCAGAATGTCTGACACAAGCAAAAAATGTCCTTGACATAGGCGTAGAATGTCTGACACAAGCACAAAATGCTTGACACAGGCGCAGAAGTTCCCAGAAAACACTACACTACCCTGTTTCTTGGGTTTTTGACCTGCAAATCATCTCAAAAGCACTCAAAAGCATGATTAGGGGGTTAGTTCACGTCAGGTTCACCAATTAATGTAGCTAGGAAATTGGAATCATCAAAGAAATTTAAAATAGTAATCTTAGCTCAATCACAAAAGCAAATTGCAATGATCAATCCTAATTACACTCAATAGAGACATGAAAGCAAAACATTCAAAACTAAAAAGTAAGCAAACCAGATGCAGATTCAAATGTCTTCTTCATGCAGCTCCATTGTCCTTCTTTCTCCTTCAAATAGCTTTGTTTTGGATCTCACCTACTAGTGCATGATCATGATATGAAAGCAAGTAGACAAGATGATTGCTCAAGAATACTCGAAGTGTGATTCATTCGACAAAGTAATTCCAACAAGTGATTATTAGATCGATAATGTGATTATTAGATTGAGATTGAAGAAATTCATCCAATTTATAGACAAATTGGAGAGATGATCAAAATAGCACGAAGAGATTCAAATGGAAATTGCAAATCAAGAATGTCAATTATGACAAATTTATGACAAATTTGCACTTTCTATGCAAAATTGATTGGTTGATAATTTATGACAAGATTATGACAAATTTCTACGTCAAAATTGATTGATTGTCAATTATGACAAATTATGACAAATTGAAATGTCATTCCCATGAAATTAGGAGGAAAATAGGAGGAAATTGAATTAGAAATTAGGAAAAATTAGAAAAATAGAAAATAGGAATTAGGAAATTAGTGAATGAATTAATAATTTTTCATTTAGTAATTAATTCACAAAGAGGGAATTTAGAAATTGAGGAAATTAGGAATGATGTGAAATTAGGTAAATTAATTAATAATTTGTCATTTATTAATTAATTCACAAAAAGAGGAATAATTATCCAATTAAATAAATATTTAATTGTGACTCGAAGACCTAGGATAAATAAATAATTTATTTAACCTAGAGAGAGAAATGACGAACAGGATTAAATGAATAAATCATAAAACCCTAGAAGATGAATTAGAAATGCAAGGATGACAATTAGGTCTTGACAAAGGATAATCGCGATATCGATTCGATTTAATCATGATTCTGACTGATAAAGGACCAATGCTGACAAACGATTTGATTGATAAATGCGCCAATTGATGAGGAACAATGACTAATTGATCCAAATTGACACAATTGAGAAAGACGACAATTGATGACAAATCGATCGCAAAATGACAAAATTGACAAGAAGACAAGGATCGATGACAAAATAGATCACAAGATGACAAGATCGAAAAATGACAACGATCGATGACAAATCGATCGCAAGATGACAAGATCGATAAGAGGACAAAACCCTAATTAGGATTGATGATGTCCAAAAATAATGACAAATGAATACGCACATTTATGCGACAGGATAAGATCGATCAAAATCATGACTGGAGAGTGTTGTCGACAAGACCAAATTTGAGAGCGAGATGAATGAAGAATGTAGAAGAATGACTCGATGCTCACAAATGATAAAGACCAAGTGTGAATCATAGGAGAAATGTTAATGCGATGTAAAAACCCTAAAATAAGGCAATGCGCAAATGTTAAAGTATGATTCCGCGAGCATTGACCAGTTTTAGACGTCTACAGATTTAATTGTAATTTTCATAGTGAGCCAACCTACACATTTGGTCTTAGGTTTTGGTATATATGTAAGATCTCATTTGTGAGATTATGTAAGAGAAGGTGTGGAAAAGGATTGTAATAAGGTATATGCGAATATAAGCAAAGCTATACATGCATACATCATTTGAAGATTCAAGGAAGGTATGAAGAAGACAATCAGAGCTTAACCGGTACTAAATTAGGCATATGAAGATGCTATTTTGTGCAGTACATTATCATTGGATTTAACCATCCAATTGTAGTCAGTGTGACTCTTATTTTGTGATTGAGCAGTGAGCTTTAAGTAGTTGTCCTTTCTACATGTGCAGACCCCATTTGTACACATATACTATCTGTAGTAGTATCATCTGATTGTGGGTAAGGTTTCCCACAGTGGTTTTTCCCCTTACAAGGTTTCCACGTACAAATATTTGTGTTATGGGTTGTGGATGCTATTTGTCTTTCTGTTTCATGCATTAAACTTTATCGGTACTGTTATTAACTGTTAAACTGTCAACCGACATTAAGTTGATAAATCAATGATGAACAGATAGTACTAACCCGGTACTGAGAGGGGGGGTGAATCAGTACAGACAAAAATACAGTCCTAAACTAGTTTGATAGTAGACACTTCAAATGACTGGCAAATAGTGACACCGGTTTGAAATAGAGTGCAATCGGTAAAGCTAAGAATGACTGAGACAAGCATTAACCAGTTACTCACTTAGTTTTTCACTCAACTCAAGACTACACTACCATTTCACCCTTATGCATAAATAGGTAATCTATCATCAGATCATAATAACAACTAGTTCAACATGTTTTATTGACAGGCATAAAACATAGAACCATCATATGCCTAATAGACAATAGGAAAGCATCACAAGATAAAAGCATCACACATGACACACATATTTTTCATGTGGAAACCCAACTGGGAAAAACCACGGTGGGGATGAATACCCACAAGCTATTTTTGAACTCTTTAGAAGTCTTCTCTATTAGGAGCCTTGTCCGGTTAGAGACATTACAATAGGTTCTGCTAGGAACCGATCCTATTAGGGATCACCCAGTTAAGGGATGGCTAGAATACCCAGTTAAGGGTTAAACCCTGTTAAAGGTTACCTTATTAGAGGATTTCAAGAACTCAATAGCTAAAGGATTTCAAACTCAATAGCTTTGAATTACCCTATTAAAGGATTTGCAGCAAGCCAGTTAAGGCTACCCTGTTAAGGGATTTTCCAACTGTTGAGGTGGTTAGAGATCAACAAGTATTATAATGATCTGGTAACAACACTCAATGCCAATGCAGATCCACTCGAGCTCCTTTTCACCTTCTGCACTTACACTCTACAGGTATCACTTCTCTCCTTTAGGTCTAGAAAGAATCATGTATCCCTTCTCTTGGATACACACACACAACTTTTGCCAACAACCTCAGAAAGAGACAAAACATCAACCTTATAGGAAAACAAATATGTTGGTAGCATAAACCCTAAACCCTAAACCTGTTAGGTTAAGGAATTAAAACGGTTCAATCCTGACTGTTGAGCACACTTCATTAAATGCAATAGTTCTTGATCCAATCTCAAGACATTCTCCATCATCCATTTCCACCGATTTTATGGAGGCTGATAACCCATCACACATTATCACCATTTTACTGACTTCTCACATTCCTGAGGTAGATAGGAACAATCTCCTTCATGCAAGATCCTTCACATGCACAAGGCTTACATGGCAACATGATCTGTTCCTTATTACCATGCTAACTCATCACACAAAGTCATCGGTTGAGCCACACAGGCTTGAAGTACTTAAACCAGAAACCCTGAAGTTGAGACTACCAACTGGTAGTCATACAATACTTCCATGAGCTGGTTCACATAACTATATGCTAGTTCATCATGAACAAACACACTGCTTCACTTTGGCACAAATGCCAGTTCACAGTGTTCTACCAGTTCTCTCATATGCTAGTTCTCACTTCTTCAGCATATTGACATCAATGACAACATACAATGTCATGCTTCACTTTGGCACAAATGCCAGTTCATAGTATTCTACCAGTTCTCTCATATACCGGTTCTCACTTCTTCAACATATTGACATCAATGACAACATACAATGTCATTATGTCATCATACTGGTTCACATAATGCCAACAATCTCCTCCTTTGGCATTGATGGCAATAAAACAAAGATATCTTCTCCACTTCACATCTTCTCCCCCTTTGACAACAATGCCAAAGTGGAGGCACAAGCTTCCCTATTCCATTATGCTGCTCCCCCTAAGGAGTAGCATCCTTCAACACATCAATCCTAAAGAAAAATTTGACTATGCAATACCTGACTGATGTGGAGCATATACCTTTAGTTTACCTCCTGAAGGGGAAACACCCCTAATTCACCTCTTAAGTACATAAATGTAGCCTTTGGGAGAGGCTTGGTGAATATGTCTACTAACTGCTCCTGACTGGAAACATGTTCTAGTGCAATCTCTTTGTTCTAAACCTTTTCCCTCAAGAAATGATACTTAAGCTCAAAGTGCTTGGTTCTAGAATGTAAAACCGGATTCTTGGAGATATTAATTGCACTAGTATTGTCACAAAATATACTTACCGGTTTAGATATAGGAACTTTGAAGCCATTTAATACATGCTTCATCCAAATTGTCTGAGTGCAGTTCATGAAAGCTGCAACATACTCTGCTTCCACTGTAGACTGAGAGATACAACTCTACTTCTTACTCATCCATGAGACCAGTCTACCACCAAGAAAGAATGCACCACCTATTGTTGTTTTCTGTTCATATATATTGCCTGCCCAATCAACATCTATGTATACTTTCAAGTTGAAATCCTTACTATAAGGATACCATAATCCATAGTCAATAGTTCCCTTCAGATACCTAAGAATCCACTTGACTGTAACCAAGTGAGATTCTCTTGGGCTTTTCTAGAATCTTGCAGTAATGCCAACTACATGTGCAATATTCGGTTTGCTATGCACTACATAATGCAACTTACCAATCATTGATCGGTATTCTTTCTCATCAACCAATTCTAAATCATCTTCTTTAGATAGTTTACAACCGGTCACCATCGGAGCACCAACTGGTTTTCTATCTTCCATGCCAAAGGTCTTCAACACCTCTTTGACATACTTGGACTGGTTGATAAAGATTCCATCCTTCATTTGCTGGATCTGCAGTCCAATGAAGAATTTAATCTCCCCTATGAGTGACATTTCAAATTCTTTCTTCATCTCATCTGCAAACTCATGACTCATCTTTTCATCTCCACCAAAGATAATGTCATCAACAAATACCTCACGGATCAGGATCTGATCTCCTTCAGACTTCAAGTAGATATTGCTATCTTCACTTGTTCTCTCAAATCCAATCTTCACAAGATGGGACTGCAGACGTTCATACCATGCTCTAGGTGCTTGCTTTAATCCTTATAAGGCTTTATGTAGCCTACATACCATGTTACTGTCTTCAGATAGGGAAAACCCATCTGGTTCCTCAATATACACCTCCTCTTCAAGTACACCATTTAGGAATGCAGATTTTACATCCATTTGATATACTTTGAAACCTTTAAAAGCTACATATGCAAGAAGCATATAGACTCCTTCCAATCTGGCTACGGGAGCAAAGGTTTCACCATAGTCTTCTCCTTCTTCTTGAGCATATCCTTTGCACACTAATCTGGCTTTGTTCCTAATCACTATGACATCCTCATTCAGCTTATTTCTGAAAACCCATTTAGTACCAATGACATTTTTGTGTTCCGGTCTGGGTACCAAAGACCATGTACCATTTTTCTCTGTCTGGTCAAGTTCCTCCTCCATTGTCTTTATCCAGTCTTCATCCTTATGTGCCTCTTTGAATGATTTAGGCTCAAATTCAGAGATCATACATGAGTTTTCTCTGACCTTTCTTCTTGTAAGGATTCCTGCATCCTTATCTCAGATGATCTTCTTAGGATCATGATTCAGCTTGACATACCAAGGAATGGTCTTGATAGATTCCTCTTGTTTTTCTTCTTTATCCTCATCTCCATCAGTATCAGTATCTACATTTGTTGGTGTAGGAACATTGTTACTAGTAATTGGTTGGCTGTCAATCGGTTCCCAGAAGGTTGCAACCAGTTCGTTTACTACTTGCTCACTGTCGGTTTCCTCAGTTTTCTCAGAGGTTTCATCAACTCTTACATTGATGCTTTCCATAATTCTCTGAGTCCTATTGTTGAAACACTTGAGAGCTTTACTCTTGGTGGAATATCCTAGGAATATTCCTTCATCACATTTTGCATCAAATTTTCTCTGGTGTTCACTCCTCTTGATGTAACATTTGCTACCAAACACTCTAAAGTAGCTAACCACAGGTGTCTTACTGGTCCAATATTCATAAGGAGTTTTATCCTTACCTTTCTTGATGAGTACTCGGTTCATTGTGTAGACTGTAGTGCTCACCGCTTCTCTCCAAAAGGTGTGAGCTACCTTTCCTTGAATCAACATGGTTCTAGCTACTTCAACCATACTCTGGTTATTCCTCTCTGCTAGGCCATTCTATTGTGGATTCCAAGGGGCAGACAATTGCCTCTTGATGCCATGTTCTTCATAGTACTTGTTGAATTCACCGGAAGTGAATTCCCCTCCTTGATCAGTTCTCAGGAACTTGATCCTTTTACCACTTTCCTTCTCCACTAATGCTCTGAAAGCTTTGAACTTTACAAAGGCTTCAGACTTGTCTTTCAAGAATGTGACCCACATCATTCTTGAGCAGTCATCAGTGAGAATCATGAAGTACCTATCACCCTGCACACTTCTAGTTTTCATAGGACCACACAAATCAGTATGCACAAGGTCAAGCAAGTTGTCAGCAGTGAAAGATTTACCTTTAAAGGTTGAGGAAGACATTTTCCCCAATTGACACTCTCTGCACAAGGTATTATCTAGTTTTCTTAGCATCGAAAACCCTCTAACTGCCTTGATCTTACTAGCCTTCACAATGTTATCAAAGTTTACATGGCATAGTCTCCTATGCCATATCTAGCTATCATCAAATTTAGCCATAAGACATGTACTTATATTTGCATTCAGCTAAAATAGGTTACCTTTGGTTTGCATGCTGGTGGCCACCAATTCACCATTCTTTCCTTTGATTCTGCAAACTCCATTCTTGAATTCCAGAGTGAGGCCACTGTCATTCAGCTGGGCAACACTCAGAAGGTTGTGTCTAAGACCATCAACCCAATACACATTGTCAGCACTACTATTTCCATTCAGAGAGATGAACCCTTTGCGTTTGACCATGCATGGTGCATCATTGCCAAAGTGAACCACACCACCATCATACTCCTCCAAGGATAGAAACTTGCTCCGGTCACCAGTCATATGGTGAGAACAGCCACTGTCAATGATCCACTCATTGTAATTATCAAACCAAGAGACAAGAGCCTTCTTGTCTGACACATCTTCCTTGACAGCAACAAACACAATATCTTCATTTTCTTCATCCTCTAATTCTTCATCTGTGACACCTTCTTTAATTGCCACAAAATAGTTTTTCTGGTTTCCTCCTTTGAATTTCTTGAACCTTTCTGGTTTGTCCTTGTTGTCACCATTAGGATAGTTTACAGCAATATGTCCTATCCGGTTACAAGAAAAGCATTTCAAAGGTATCTTATCTCTGTATTTGTCGGTTCCTTTAGGAAGTTTCCTGGAAAGGAGAGCTTCAAATGCCATCAGAATCTCCTCATCATCCATTTCTCTGCCCTGTCTTGGTTCACCACTAGTGCTAGCTTTATTTCCTTTTCTGGATGGTACTGCAGAAGCTTTAAAAGTTGATTCAGTCTTTTGAACACTTCCATCGAAACTATTAATCTCATAGGCTGTCAACTTTGCAATGATGGAGTCTAGGGATACCTTAGTCTTGTCTATTGATCTTAGCTCTTGAATAGCAGCAACCCTTATTGCATAGACCAACAATAGGGATCTCAGGACTTTGCTTACCATAGTGGAATCTTCTATTTTACTACCTTCACTCTTGATATCTCCAACAATTATTTTGATTCTTATTCCATACTATTGAATGGTCTCACCTTCAACCATCCACATATCTTCAAACTTCCCTCTAAGGCTTTCTTCCTTAACCTGTTTTACATGCTGATCACCACCATAGATATTTTCAAGAGTATCCCATACCTCTTTGGGATTTACCTTATCCTGAACATCAATAAACTCAATGTCAGATAAACTACTAATTAGGGCTTCCATGAATTGCCCATTCTCCTACATCTCTCTCTTTTGGTCATTGGTAAGGGTACCGGTAGGAGCAACATAGGCAGTCTCAACATAGCTCCAGTGTTGAGCACCCATGCTTTTGATGTATATCTTCATTCTGTCTTTCCATATACTGAAATTTTCTTTGTTAAACTTTGGACCTTCCCTCTTCATCATTAGATTGGGATCTTTACCTCAAGCGATTAAGATTATAGCACAGAGGACCTGGAGGACACTCTAATACCAATTGATAACTCAATGATGAATGAATAGTACTAACCCAATACTGAGAGGGGGGGTGAATCAGTACAGACAAAAATATAGTCCTAAACCGGTTTGATAACAGACACTTCAAATGACTAGCAAACAGTGACACCGGTTTGAAACAAAGTGCAACCGGTAAAGCTAAGAATGACTAAGACAAGCATTAACCGGTTACTCACTTAGCTTTTCACTCAACTCAAGACTACACTACCATTTCACCCTTATGCATAAATAGGTAATCTATCATCAGATCATAATAACAGCTAGCTCAACATGTTTTATTGACAGGCATAAAACACAGAACCATCATATGCTTGACAGACAATAAGAAAGCATCACAAGATAAAAGCATCACACATGACACACATATTTTTCATGTGGAAACCCAACTGGGAAAAACCACGGTGGGGATGAATACCCACAAGCTATTTTTGAACTCTTTAGAAGTCCACTCTGTTAGGAGCCTTGTTTGGTTAGAGACATTACAATAGGTTCTGCTAGGAACCGATCCTGTTAGGGATCACCCGGTTAAGGGATGGCTAGAATACCTAGTTAAGGGTTAAACCCTGTTAAAGGCTACCTTGTTAGAGGATTTCAAGAACTCAATAGCTAAAGGATTTCAAACTCAATAGCTTTGAATTACCCTGTTAAAGGATTTACAGCAAGCCGGTTAAGGTTACCCTGTTAAGGGATTTTCCAACTGTTGAGGTGGTTAGAGATCAATAGGTATTACAATGATCTGGTAATAGCACTCAATGCCAATGCAGATCCACTCGAGCTCCTCTTCACCTTCTGCACTTACACTCTACAGGTATCACTCCTCTCCTTTGGGTCTAGCAAGAATCATGTATCCCTTCTCTTGGATACACACACACAACTTTTGCCAACAACCTCAGAAAGAGACACAACATCGACCTTATAGGAAAACAGATAGGTCGGTAGCATAAACCCTAAACCCTAAACCTGTTAGGTTAAGGAATTCAAATGGTTCAATCCTGACTATTGAGCATACTGCATTAAATGCAATAGTTCTTGATCCAATCTCAAGACATTCTCCATCGTCCATTTCCACTGATTTTATGGCGGCTGATAACCCATCACACGTTATCACCATTTTACAGCTTCTCACATTCCCGAGGTAGATAGGAAAAATCTCCTTCATGCAAGATCCTTCATGCGCACAAGGCTTACATGGCAACACGATCTGTTCTTTATTACCATGCTAACTCATCACACAAAGTCACTGGTTGAGCCACACAAGCTTGAAGTACTTAAACCGGAAACCCTGAAGTTGAGACTACCAACCGGTAGTCATACAATACTTCCATGAGCTGGTTCACATAACTATATGGTGGTTCATCATGAACAAACACACTACTTCACTTTGGCACAAATGCCGGTTCACAGTGTTCTACCGGTTCTCTCATATGTCGGTTCTCACTTCTTCAGCATATTGACATCAATGACAACATACAATGTCATGCTTCACTTTGGCACAAATGCCGGTTCACAGTGTTCTACTGGTTCTCTCATATGTCGGTTCTCACTTCTTCAACACATTGACATCAATGAAAACATACAATGTCATTATGTCCTCATACCGGTTCACATAATGCCAACATAAGTTTGGTTTACCGGTATTATGCTTCAAGTTTGGTTAAGATATATTTGGGTTGAAATTAATAGACAACTAATTCACCCCCCCCCTTAGTTGCCTCTAGGTCCTAACAATTGGTATCAGAGCTAAGTCCTCTTTTTGCATAAGTTTAACAGCTTGAGGAGATTCTATGGCAACGAACTATTTCAAGAAGGATAGTCTGAAGCTTGATGGAACTAACTATGGTATATGGAAGATCATAATGGAGACACATCAAAATTGCATTGGAAGAGACATATGGGATGTTACAAAGAATGGCTATGTTGGTCCTACACAGAGTCAACCTAATCAACCTAACTTGGCTAGAGACTAGGAGAATGATTGCAAAGCAAGAGACACACTTTTGAGCTCATTGTCAGATCAACAAATCATGGGATTATTAGACTAATCTACTGCTAAAACTATTTGGGATAAATTGGAGACATTGAATGAAGTTGATACCACTGTCAAAATTGCAAAACTGGAATGCTTCCGGTTCAGGTATGAAAATCTGAAAATGGAAGAAGATGAAAGGATTTCTGCTTTTATGGAAAGAATCAATGAAATTATTTTGGGTATACAATGTTGTGGAGGATCCTTAAGTGAAGATGAAATTGTTTCTAAAGTTTTAAGAGCATTGCCACCGACATACAAAATGAAAGTAACTATTATTAATGAATTGAGAACAATACCTAATACATCAGTATCTAGAGATTCTTTGGTTGGAAAACTTTCAGCTTTTGAACTTGAGGAATTTGGTCATGTTTATACAATTAAGACAAATTTAGCTTTCAAAGAATCAGCATATGCAGCATCATCATCATCATCTAAGAAATCTAATTGGAAAGCACTTTATGCAAGAAAACTTGAAGAAATTTGAAGAGAGAATGAAGAATTGGAAGAGCTTGAAGCACTATTTGCAAGGAAAATGCCTAAAGGTCCATTTGGAAGTAAGTATGAAGGTAAAGCACCATTTAAATGTTTTAATTGTAATAAAATTGGTCATATAGAATCTAGGTGTCCTGATAGACATGCAAGATTGAAAGAAGAAGATAAAAGAACATATAAGCCTAACCCTGAATATCAGAGATACAGATTTAAGAAGAATAGAGACAAATCATGTTACTATGCTGATGAAGGAGTTACTTATGATTCTGATGAGGAATCGACAGGAAATGGATGGGCTTTTGTTGCAATAACAGAAGACCAACCGACACCTACTATACAACTAGTAGAGCAGGCCCTAGCAGCTAAAATTGATGAAAAGGATGAATGGAACATTGATTCTGGATGTTCACATCATATGACTAGTGATAAAAGTAAATTCTTAACCTTTCAAGAATACAATGGAGGCCTAGTAAGATTTGGAGATGATAAAGCTTGTTTGATTAGATGAAAGGCCACTATATCTTTTGATTGTAAGCACAATACTAACAATGTTTATTATGTTGAAGGTTTGAAGCATAATCTTTTGAGTGTTGGTCAATTATTTGAAAAGGGATTTCAATTACAATTGAATAATGGTAAATGCAAAATCATGAATAGAACTGGGTTGGAAATTGCAACCGGTAATCAGACTAGAGGTAATATCTTTCACTTGAATAACAATGAGAAGACATGCTTGAATGCACATATTGATGAAAGATGGTTGTGGCATAAAAGACTTTTTCATGTAAATTTTGATTGCATTGTGAAGATCAGTACTACTAAGGTAATAAGGGATTTACCTAAGATTGTTAAACCTCACAATCTGGTATGTAAGGAATGTCAATTTGGAAAGCAAGTTAGAGAAACTTTTAAGAGTATTCCAGAGAAATCCAATAATGTTCTTGATTTAATTCATACTGATTTATATGGTCTAGCAAGAACTAGAAGTTTACAAGGAGATGGATATTTTATGCTAATCATAGATGATTATTCTAGAATGTGTTGGGTTACTTTTCTCAGGGAGAAATCATAAGCTTTTGGGAAATTCAAACTATTCAAGGTAATGGTAGAGAATGAAACTGGTAAGAAAAAAAAATGTTTGAGGTCAGATCAAAGAGTTGAATTCACATCTAAGGAATTTAATACAGTCTGTGAAGTGAATGGAATCAGAAGGCAGTTATCAGCACCTCGGGCACCCCAGGAAAATGGAGTTGTGGAAAGGAAGAACAAAACTATTTTGGATGCAGCTCTAAGCATGATATCAGAAGAAAACCTACCTCATGTGTATTGGAGAGAAGCAGTCAATACAGTGGTTTACACATTCAACAGAGTTCACATCAAAGGTGAAAACGGTAAGACCCCTCATGAACTATGGTTTGGTAATACTCCTACTCTTAAATATTTTAGAATATTTGGAAGCAAATGTTATATTAGGAGAGATTATTATATTGGTAAATTTGATCCTAGAAGTGATGAAGGAATATTTCTTGGTTACTCATCTAAGAGCAAGGTATATAGATTTTTTAATAAGAGATTGCAGAAAATTATTGAGAGAGCAAATCTGAAGATTGATGAATAGTTTAGAGGTAATTCAAGGTCCATAGACTCTGAACCGATAGTTGAGATAATCACAAATGAACCTATACAAAGTGCACCAGTACAGAATGTTGATCCAATCACACCGACATCATCTGAGAATTCCACAGTGACTGAAGAATAGAAGCAAGTGAATACACCCAGGTATGTAAGATTGAATCACTCTAAAAGTCAGATAATTGGGAATAAGTATCAAGCTGTAATTACTAGAGAAAGACTGGCAAATGAAGAGGTATGTCTAATTTCTCAAATTGAACCAACAACTGTTAATGAGGCATGTGAAGATAAACATTGGATTAAAGCTATGGAAGATGAATTGGAACAAATTGAAAAGAATAACATGTGGACATTGGTTCCCTGGCCTAAAAAAATAATATAATTGGAAGTAAATGGGTATTTAGAAATAAATTCAATGAAAATGGTAAGGTAATTAGAAAATAAGCAAGATTAGTGTGTAAAGGATATTCATAGAAAGAGGGAATTGATTACAATGAAACCTTTGCACCGGTAGCTAGAATTGAGGCAGTCAAACTATTCTTAGCTTTTGCAACACAGAAGAACTATAAAGTATATCAAATGGATGTTAAATGTGCATTTCTAAATGGTGATCTTGAAAAAGAAGTTTACATTGAACAACCTGATGGATTTTCTTTAACAGATGACAAAGATATGGTTTGCAGGTTCAGGAAATATTTATATGGATTGAAGCAAGCTCCTAGATCTTGGTATGCTAGATTGGACAAATGTCTTTTGAAGCTTGGTTACACTAAAGGAAATGTTAAAATCAACTTATATTACAAAGTAACTAATGATGACATCTTGCTTATTGAAGTTTTTGCTGATGATATAAGATTTGGAGGAGAAGATGGATTGTGTAAAGACTTTTCTAATAAGATGCAGGAAGAATTTGAAATGTCTATGATTGGGAAGATAAAATTCTTTTTAGGATTGCAAATTTCACAGATTGATAAAGATATATTCATATGTCAATATAAGTACTTGAAGGAACTACTAAAGAAATTTGGTATGGAAAACTCTAAACCAGTAAGTACTCATATGACTACAACTGATAAACTATCATTGAAGGATGAATCAACACCTGTTAATCCAAAAAGATATAAATCTATGAATGGAGGCTTACTGCATTTGACACAAACAAGACCTGATATTATGAATGCAATATGTATTATTTCAAGATTTCAGAGTGATTCTAAAGAAAATCATGAATCGGCAGTAAAAAGGATTTTCCGGTATCTACAAGGCACAACAAATCTTGGTTTATGGTATCCTAAAGATGAAAATTTTGATTTATGTGCATACACATATGCAAATTGGGTTAGAGATGTAGATGATAGAAAGAGCACCACCGGTGGAGCATTATTTCTTGCTAGCAGATTGATTTCATGGTTGAGCAAGAAATAAAGTTGTACATCTTTATCAACAGCAGAATCAGAATATATTGCAGCACCAACTAATTGTACTCATGTATTATGGATTAAGCAAATGTTGAAGGACATAAAGGTAAAATGCAAAGAGCCTATAATCATTTACTGTGATAATATGGCAGCAATTGATATATCTAAGAATTTGGTATTTCACTCTAAAACTAAACATGTTTCTATCAAATTCAATTTTCTAAAAGAGAATGTTGAAGCAAAATAAGTGAAATTGGTTTATGTGAATACTAAAGAGAATATTGCAGATATCTTTACTAAGCCTTTGCCTAAGGAAACTTTTGAATATCTCAGAGAGTAGCTTGGGGTTATACCCTCACCGATAGAAACTTAGACGGTTGGAGCATGGCATCAGACTGACAGGAATTAACAAAGAAATCTTTTTCCAACTTTGATGTAGGAGAGCTACTTCTTAGGGGGAGTAGTTGGTTATAACAATTAGTATTTGTAATAAGTTCTATGAACTGTTTGTATCTGGTTTTATATTGCTTTGGTATTTGATTCAAAGGGGGAGAGATATCTATGAAAAAACACAGTATCTTTTGGGGAGAGATTATTCCTAGGGGCAGTAATATTATGTATTTTGATTTTTGGTAATTGATCTCTTTGGGAGATTGTTGGTTTTTGGTTTTTGGCATTTCTGCTTTGGCACTTAGATGGTTTTTCCATCTTATGTTGTCATCAATGCCAAAGGGGGAGATTGTTAGTATTATGGATGTGTTGCATTCAATTTTTTATTGATGTTAACACTTGTCAACACTTATCAGCACTGGAGATCTTTGGTTATGTTTAGCGGCATGTTCAGTGACTTATGCACAGTCACCAGTATTTGGTTCACCGATAGTATATATTGTTCGCCAGCACTGTGGATGATCTGTTATCATCTGGAGATTACTTGGTTATGTCGAAGACATGGTTTGGACACTTTGTTTTTGTGATTTGGTTATTGGTCTAATCAATTTTGCATATTTGTTGTTACCGGCAAATAGGTCTAGGTTATCTAGCAAGCGTTATCCATTCCAGATCAGCACGACACGTTTTGGAGATGATTTGTTGATTGGTTATTATTGTAAATGCATTAAGTCGACATGATGCATCGCATATTGATTCATTTGTAATTGATTTAATTATAGTATTCTTAGTGAGCCGACCTACACATTTGGTCTTAGGTTTTGGTATATATGTAAGATCTCATTTGTGAGATTATGTAAGAGAAGGTGTGGAAATGGATTGTAATAAGGTATATGCAAATATAAGAAGAGCTATACATGCAGACATCATTTGAAGATTCAAGGAAGGTATGAAGAAGATAATCAGAGCTCAACCGGTACTGAATCCACCATATGAAGATGTTATTTTGTGCAGTACATTATCATTTCATTTAACCATCCAATTGTAGTCAGTGTGACTCTCATTTTGTGATTGAGTAGTGAGCTTTAAGTAGTTGGCCTTTCTGCATGTGTAGACCCCATTTGTACACACATACTATCTACGGTAGTATCATCTGATTGTGGGTAATGTTTCCCACTGTGGTTTTTCCCCTTATAGGGTTTCCACGCACAAATATTTGTGTTATGTGTTGTGGATGCTATTTGTCTTTTTGTTTCATGCATTAAACTTTACCAGTACTGTTATTAACTGTTAAACTATTAACCGAAATTAAGTTTGGTTTACCAGTATTATGCATCAAGTTTTATTAAGTTATATTTGGGTTGAAATTAATAGACAACTGATTCACCCCCCCCCTCAGTTGCCTCCAGGTCCTAACAAATGGTATCAAAGCTAAGTCCTCTTTTTGTAGAAATTTAACATCTTGAGGAGATTCTATGGCAGCTAACTATTTCAGGAAGGACAGTCCGAAGCTTGATGGAACTAACTATGGTATATGGAAGATCAGAATGGAGACACATCAAAATTGCATTGGAAGATACATATGGGATGTTACAAAGAATGGCTATGATGGTACTACACAGAGTCAACCAAATCCACCTAACTTGGCTAAAATCAGGAGAATGATTGCAAAGCAAGAGAAACACTTTTGAGTGCATTGTCAGATCAACAAATCATGGGATTATCAGACCGATCTACTACTAAAACTATTTGGGATAAATTGGATACATTGAATGAAGGTGATACCACTATCAAAATTGCAAAACTGGAATGCTTCTAGGTCAGGTATGAAAATCTAAAAATGGAAGAAGATGAAAGGATTTCTTCTTTTATGGAAAGAATCAATGAAATTGTTTTGGCTATACAATGTTGTGGAGGATCCTTAAGTGAAGATGAAATTGTTTCTAAAGTTTTAAGAGAATTGCCACCGACATACAAAATGAAAGTAACTATTATTAATGAATTGAGAACAATGCCTAATACATTAGTATCTAGAGATACTTTGGTTGGAAAACTTTCAGCTTTTGAACTTGAGGAATTTGGTCCTATTCCTACAATTAAGACAAATTTAGCTTTCTAAGCATCATCATCTGCAACATCATCATCATCATCATCTGAGAAATCTGATTGGAAAGCACTTTATGCAAGAGAACTTAAAGAAATCAGAAGAAAGAATGAAGAATTGGAAGAGCTTGAAGCACTATTTGCAAGGAAAATGCCTAAAGGTCTAGTTGGAAGTAAGTATGAAGGTAAAGCACCATTTAAATATTTTAACTGCAATAAAAATGGTCATATGGCATCTAGGTATCCTGATAGACATGCAAGATTGAAAGAAGAAGCTAAAAGAACATATAAGCCTAACCTTGAATATTAGATATACAGATTTAAGAAGAATAGAGACAAATCATGTTACTATGTTGATGAAGGAGTTACTAATGATTCTAATGAGGAATTGGCAGGCAATGGATGGGATTTTGTTGCAATAAAAGAAGACCAACCAACACCTACTGTACAACCAGTAAAGCAGGCCCTGGCATCTAAAATTGAAGAAAAGGATGAATGGATCATTGATCCTAGATGTTCACATCATATGACTGGTGATAAAAGTAAATTCTTAACCTTTCAGGAATACAATGGAGGTCTAGTAAGATTTGGAGATGATAAAGCCTATTTGATCAGAGGAAAAGGCACTATATCTTTTGATGGTAAGCACAATACTAAAAATGTTTATTATGTTGAAGGTTTGAAGCATAATCTTTTGAGTGTTGGTCAATTATTTGAAAAGGGATTTCAATTACAATTCAAGAATGGTAAATGCAAAATCATGAATAGAACTAGTTTGGAAATTGCAACCGGTAATCAGACTAGAGGTAATATCTTTCACTTGAATAAAAATGAGAAGACATGCTTGATTGCATATATTGATGAAAGTTGGTTATCGCATAAAAGAATTTTTCATGTAAATTTTGATTGCATTGTGAAGATCAGTACTACTAAGGCAGTAAGGGATTTACCTAAGATTGTTAAACCTCACAATCCAGTATGTAAGGAATGTCAATTTGGAAAGCAAGTTAGAGTAACTTTTAAGAGTATTCCAGAGAAATCCAATAATGTTCTTGATTTAATTCATACTAATTTATGTGGTCCAACAAGAACTATATGTTTACAAGGAGATGGATATTTTATGCTAATCATAGATGATTTTTCTAGAATGTGTTGGGTTACTTTTCTCAAGGAGAAATCAGAGGTTTCTGGGAAATTCAAACTATTCAAGGTAATGGTAGAGAATGAAAGTGGTAAGAAAATCAAATGTCTGAGATCAGATCAAGGAGGTGAATTCACATCTAAGGAATTTAATACATTCTATGAAGTGAATGGAATCAAAAGACAGTTATCAGCACCTCGAACACCCCAGCAAAATGGAGTTGTGCAAAGGAAGAACAAAACTAATTTGGATGCAGCTCTAAGCATGATATCAGAAGAAAACCTACCTCATGTGTATTGGAGAGAAGCAGTCAATATAGCGGTTTACACACTCAATCGAGTTCACATCAAAGGTGTAAACGGTAAGACCTCTCATGAACTATGGTTTGGTAATACTCCTACTCTTAAATGTTTCAAAATATTTGGAAGAAAATGTTATATTAGGAGAAATGATTATATTGGTAAATTTGATCCTAGAAGTGATGAAGGAATATTTTTTGGTTACTCATCTAAGAGAAAGCCATATAGATTTTTTAATAAGAGATTGTAGAAAATCATTGAGAGTGCAAATGTGAAGATTGATGAATAGTTTAGAGGTAATTCAAGGTCCATAGACTCTGAACTGATAGTTGAGATAATCACAAATGAACCTATACAAAATGCACCGGTAAACAATGTTGATCCAGTCACACCGACATCATCTAAGAATTCCACAGTGACTGAAGAATAGCAGCAAGTGAATACACCTAGGTATGTAAGATTGAATCACTCTAAAAGTTAGATAACTGAGAATAAGTGTCAAGGTGTAATGACTAGAGGAAGACAGGCAAATGAAGAGGTATGTCTAATTTCTCAAATTGAACTAGCAACTGTTAATGAGGCATGTGAAGATAAACATTGGATCAAAGCTATGGAAGATCAATTGGAACAAATTGAAAAGAATAACACATGGACATTGGTTCCCTGGCCTAAAAATAAAAATGTAATTGGAACTAAATGGGTATTCAGAAATAAAATCGATGAAGATGGTAAGGTAATCAGAAACAAAGAAAGATTAGTGTGTAAAGGATATTCACAGAAAGAGGGAATTGATTACAATGAAACCTTTGCACCGATAGCTAGAATTGAGGCAGTCAAACTATTCTTAGCTTTTTTAGCACACAAGAACTATAAACGTATATCAAATGGATGTTAAATATGCATTTCTGAATGGTGATCTTGAAGAAGAAGTTTACATTGAACAACCTGATGGAGTTTCTTTAACAAATCACAAAGATATGGTTTTTTAGGTTAAGGAAAGCTTTATATGGATTGAAGCAAGCTCCTAGAGCTTGGTATGCTAGATTGGACAAATGTCTTTTGAAGCTTGGTTACACTAAAGGTAATGCTGACAACAACTTATATTACAAAGAAACTAATGATGGCATCTTGGTTATTGAAGTTTTTGTTCATGATATAATCTTTGGAGGAGAAGATGGATTGTGTAAAGACTTTTCTAATAAGATGCAGGAAGAAATTGAAATGTCTATGATTGGAGAGATAAAATTCATTTTAGGATTGCAAATTTCACAGACTGATAAAGGTATATTCATATGTCAATCTAAGTACTTGAAGGAACTACTAAAGAAATTTGGTATGGAAAACTCTAAACTGGTAAGTACTCCTATGACTACAACTAATAAACTATCATTAAAGGATGAATCAGCACCTATTAATCGGACAAGATATAAATATATGATTGGAGGTTTACTGTATTTGACACAAACAAGACCTGATATTATGAATGTAATATGTATTATTTCAAGATTTTAGAGTAATCCTAAAGAAAATCATGAATCAGTAGTAAAAAGGATTTTTCGGTATCTACAAGGCACAACAAATCTTGGTTTATGGTATCCTAAAGATAAAAATTTTGATTTATGTGCATACACAGATGCAAATTGGGCAGGAAATGTAGATGACAAAAAGAGCACCACCGGCAGAGCATTCTTTCTTGCTAGCAGATTGATTTCATGGTTGAGCAAGAAATAAAGTTGTACATCTTTATCAACAGCAGAATCAGAATATATTGCAGCACCAACTAATTGTACTCATGTATTATGGATTAAGCAAATGTTGAAGGACATAAAGGTAAAATGCAAAGAGCCTATAATCATTTACTGTGATAATATGGCAACAATTGATATATCTTAGAATCCGGTATTTCACTCTAAAACTAAACATTTTTCTATCAAATTCAATTTTCTAAAAGAGAATGTTGAAGAAAAAGAAGTGGAATTGGTTAATGTGAATACTAAAGAGCATATTGCAGATATCTTTACTAATCCTTTGCCTAAGGAAACTTTTTAATATCTCAGAGAGTAGCTTGGGGTTATACCCTCACTGGTAGAAACTTAGACAGTTGGAGCATGGCATCAGACCAGCAGGAATTAACAGAGAAATCTTTTTCTGGCTTTGATGTAGGAGAGCTACTTCTCAAGGGGAGTAGTTGGTTATAACAATTGCTATTTGTAATAAGTTCTATGAACTGTTTGTATCTGGTTTTGTATTGATTTGGCATTTGATTCAAAGGGGGAGAGATATCTATGAAAAAACACATTATCTTTTGGGGAGAGGTTATTCCGAGGGGGAGTAATATTATGTATTTTGATTTTTGGTAATTGATCTCTTTGGGAGATTGTTGGTTTTTGGTTTTTGGCATTTCTGCTTTGGCACTTAGATGGTTTTTCCATCTTGTATTGCCATCAATGCCAAAGGGGGATATTGTTGGTATTATGGATGTGTTGCATTGGTTTTGTCATTGATGTCAACACTTGTCAACACTTATCAGCACTGGAGATCTTTGGTTATGTTCACCGACATGTTCAGTGACTTATGCAAGTCACCAGTATTTGGTTCACCGGCACTGAGGATGATCTGTTATCATCTGGAGATTACTGGGTTATGTCAAAGACATGGTTTGGACACTTTATTTTGGTGATTTGGTTGTTGGTCTAATTGAGTTTGCATATTTGTTGTTACCGGCAAATAGGTCTAGGTTATGGACTAGCAAGCGTTATCGATTCCAGATCAGCACGACACATTTTGGAGATGATTTATTGATTGGTTATTATTGTAAATGCATTAAGCCGACATGATGCATCACATATTGATTCATTTGTAATTTATTTAATTGTAATATTCTTAATGAGCTGACCTACACATTTGGTCTTACGTTTTGGTATATATGTAAGATCTCATTTGTGAGATTATGTAAGAGAAGGTGTGGAAAAAGATTGTAATAAGGTATATGTGAATATAAGTAGAGCTATACATGCAGTCATCATTTGAAGTTTCAAGGAAGGTATGAAGAAGACAATCAGAGCTTAACTAGTACTGAATCCAGCATATGAAGATGTTATTTTATGTAGTACATTACCATTGGATTTAATCATCCAATTGTAGTCAGTGTGACTCTCATTTTGTGATTGAGTGGTGAGCTCTAGGTAGTTGGCCTTTCTGCATGTGCAGACCCCATTTTTACACACATACTATCTACAGTAGTATCATCTGATTGTGGGTAATATTTCCCACAGTAGTTTTCCCCTTACAGGTTTTCCACGTACAAATATATGTGTTATGTGTTGTGGTTGTCATTTGTCTTTCTGTTTCATGCATTAAACTTTACCGGTACTGTTATTAACTGTTAAACTATCGACCGACATTAAGTTTGGTTTACCGGTATTATGCATCAAGTTTGATTAAGTTAAATTTGGGTTGAAATTAATAGACAACTGATTCACCCCCCCCCCCCCCCTTCTTAGTTGCCTCCGGGTCCTAACAAGCTAGTGGAAAAAGGATTTCAGTTACAATTCAAGAATGGAAAATGCAAAAACATAAATAGAACTAGATTAGAGATTGCTACTGGTAATCAGACTAAAGGTAATATCTTTCATTTGAATACCAGTGATAAGACATGTTTGATTGCACATATTGATGAAAGTTGTTTATGGAATAAAAGACTCTGTCATGTGAGTTTTGATTGCATTGTAAAGATCATTTCAATGAAGGTAGTAAGGGATTTACCTAAGATTGTGAAACCTCATAATCTGGTATGTAAGGAATGTCAAATGGGAAAGAAAGTTAGCACTACATTTAAGAGCATTATTGAGAAATCTAATATTCTTGATTTAATTCATACTGATTTGTGTGGTCCAGCAAGAACAAGAAGTCTACAAGGAGATAGATACTTTATGGTAATAATTGATGATTATTCTAGAATGTGTTGGGTTACTTTTCTCAAGGAGAAATCAAAAGCTTTTGGAAGATTCAAGATATACAAGGAAATGGTAGAAAATGAAACCGACAAGAAAATCAAATGTTTGAGATCAAATCAAGGAGAAGAATTTACATCTAGAGAATTTAATGCATTTTGTGAAGTGAATGGAATCAAAAGACAACTATCAGCACCCCACACACCCCAGCAAAATGGATTTGTGGAAAGGAAGAACAAAACTATTCTAGATGCAACAAGAACCATGTTGATGGAAGCAAATCTACCTCATGTGTACTGGAGAGAAGTAGTGAATACAACGGTTTATACTTTCAACAGAGTTCACATCAAAAGTGAAACTGGTAAGACCCCTTATGAACTATGGTTTGGTCATACTCCTACTCTTAAGTACTTCAGAATATTTGGAAGCAAATGTTATATTAGAAGAGATGAGTCTATTGGGAAATTTGATCTTAGAAGTGATGAATTCTTGGTTATTCTTCTAGAAGTAAGGCATATAGATGTTTTAATAAAAGGTTACAGAAAATCATTGAGAGTACTAATGTGAAGATAGATGAAAATTTTAGAGAAGATTCAATATCTATAGAACTGATAGTTGAAATGATCATAGATCAACCGACACAAATTGCACCGGTATAGAGTGAAGATCCAGTCACATCGGCATCATCAGAAAACTCAACTGTGACTGAAGAACAACAACCTGTGAATGTTAATCAGAACAAACCCAGGTATGTAAGATTGAATCATTCAAAGAATCAGATAATTGGAAACAAGAATCTATAGTTCCCGGGGACAACTGAGAGGGGGGGGTGAATCAGTTGTCTAATAAATTCACACCAAAATATTATTAACCAACTTAATTCTTAGTACCGGTAAGACAATTAAGTATGCTGGTAAACAGTGTTAATAGAAAATTGCTATACCGGTAAGAATTAATGCATGAAACATAAACATGAAGCCATCCACAACACATGACACAAATATTTGTACGTGGAAACCCTGTAAGGGGAAAAACCACGGTGGGAAACCTTACCCACAATCAGATGTTACAACTATAGATAGTAAGTGTACAAAGAGGGGTCTACACATGCAGAAAGGCCAACAGCCTAGAGCTCACTGCTCAAACACAAATGGGAGTCACACTGACTACAGTTGGATGGTTAAATCCAATGAGAATGTACTGCACAAAATAGCATCTTCATATGCTGGATTCAGTACCGGTGTAATGCTGATATGCTTCTACAAAAACCTAACTTCACCTTTAAATGATTTCTTCATGTATATCTCTACTTGATCTCATATATATCCTTCCTTAAATCTTTTTCACATTCCACACATGATCTTACAAATAAGATCTTACATTTATACCATACCCTAAGACCAATTTTAGTAGGTCGGCTCTACAAGATATTACAATAAAACATTTACAAATAATATAATATCTGATGCAATAACTGATTGAACATGTCGGCTTAATGCATTTACAACAATAATAAATCATCTCCATAGCGTGCCATGCTGATCTGGAAAAGATAAACCTGCCGGTGTAACCCTAGATAACCTGGACCTATTTGCTGGTAAAAGCAAATATGCAAATAAGAATATGGCAATGATTATTACTTCAAAGAAATGTGTCCACATGATGTCTTTGACATTACCAGGTGTCTTCCATGTCAATGCAGGTACCGGTGAACATTATATCCTGTCGGTTAACCATATATCGATGACTGTTTTGAACAGTTTACTGATTTCCGGTGAATGTTGCTGGATCTCCAAAGTAGGTGTATTTAGTAGGTGTTGACATCAATGAAAAAACCATACCAAAATACCAACAATCTCCCCCTTTGGCATTGATGGCAACACAAGATGGAAAAACCATCAAAGTGCCAAAACAGAAATGTCAAGTACAGAAACCAATTCTCCCCCTGGGAGTAATTATACCAAACTCTCATACCAATCTCTCCTCAAAAAGATAATGCATTTTTCAATATATCTTTCCTTAATGTTTTTCCATATATCTCTCCCCCTTTGACATCAAATGCCAAAGTCACAAAAGGTCAAGTTCATACAAAATACCAATCAATTCAATATACCAACTACTCCCCCTGAGAAGTAGCTTCCTCATCAAATACTGGAATAAAAGATTTGTCCATTTAATTTTGTCGGTTGATCACAATCATCAACTGTCTAAGTCTCTACCGGTGGAGGTAAGACTCCGAGCTGATCTCTGAGATACTCAAAAGTTTCCTTAGGCAAAGGTTTTGTAAAAATATCTGCAAGTTGTTCTTTAGTATTCACATAAACCAGTTTTATTTCTTTTTCTTCAACTTTTTCCCTTAGAAAATTTAGTTTGATAGAAACATGTTTTGTTTTAGAATGTAATACTGGATTCTTAGATATATCAATTGCTGCAGTGTTATCACAATATATAGTAATAGGTTCCTTGCATTTTACCTTTATGTCTTTCAACATTTGCTTAAGCCAAAGTACCTGTGTACAGTTTGTTGTTGCTGCAACATATTCTGATTCTTCTATTGATAAAGATGTACAACTCTATTTCTTACTTAACCAAGAAACTAATCTCTTTCCAAGAAAGAATGCTCCTCTAGTGGTTCTTTTTCTATCGTCCACATCTCCTACCCAATTTGCATCTATGTATGCATATAGATCAAAATTTTCATCTTTAGGATACCAAAATCCAAGATTTGTTGTGCCTTGTAAGTACCGGAAAATCCTTTTTACTGCTGATTCATGATTTTCCCTAGGATTACTCTGAAATCTAGAAACTATACATACTGCATTCATAATATCAGGTCTGGTTTGTGTCAAATACAGTAAACCTCCTATCATAGATTTGTATCTAGTTGGATTGAAAGGTGTAGATTCATCCCTTTGAGATAATTTGTCATTTGTAGTCATAGGTGTGCTTCCCGGTTTAGAGTTTTCCATCCTAAATTTCTTAAGTAGTTCTTTCAAGTACTTAGATTGACTCAAAAATATGCCTTTATCAGTCTGTAAAATCTGCAATCCTAAAAAGAATTTTATTTCTCCAATCATAGACATTTCAAATTCATGCTGCATTTTAAGAGAAAATTCTTTGCATAATCCATCTTCTCCTCCAAAGATTATATCATCAACAATTACTTCCATAATCAAGATGTCATCATTAGTTACTTTGTAATATAAATTGCTATCTGCATTTCCTTTAGTAAAACCAATTTTTAAAAGATACTTATCCAATCTTGCATACCAAGCTCTTGGAGATTGTTTTAGTCCATACAGAGCTTTTCTTAGTTTGCAAACCATATCATTGTTATCTGTCAAAGAAAATCCATCAGGTTGTTCAATATAAACTTCTTCTTCAAGATCTCCATTCAAAAATGCACATCTAATATCCATTTGATAAACTTTGTAATCCTTGTGAGCTGCAAAGGCCAAGAATAATCTAACTGCCTCAATTCTAGCTACCAGTGCAAAGGTTTCATTGTAATCAACTCCCTCTTTCTGAGAATATCCCTTACACACTAGTCTTGCTTTATTCCTGACAACCTTACCATCTTCATTGAGTTTGTTTTTAAATACCCATTTGGTTCCAATTACATTTTTATTTTTAGGCCGGGGAACTAATGTCCAAGTATTATTTTTCTCAATTTGTCCTAATTCTTCTTCCATAGCTTTAATCCAGAATTTATCTTTACATGCCTCATTGATAGATAATGGTTCAATTTGAGAAATAAGACATACCTCTTCATTTGCCAATCTTCCTCTTGTCATGACTCCTTTAAATTTGCTTCCAATTATCTGATCTTTAGAATGATTCAGTCTTACATACCGGGGTGTCTTAGTATGTTGTTGTTCTTCAATTATTGTGGTATCCTTTGATGATACCGAAGTAACTGGATCATCATTTTGTACTGGTGGATTTACTGCTGGTTCATTTGTCATAATTTTTGTTACCGGTTCAGAGTCTATATACCTTGAAGTTCCTCTGAATTGTTCATCAACCTTTACATTTGTACTCTCAACAATTTTTTGTAGTCTTTTATTACAACATCTATAAGCTTTACTCTTAGATGAATAACCAAGAAATATTCCTTCATCACTTCTAGGATCAAACTTGCCAATATACTCATCTCTTCTAATATAACATTTACTTCCAAAAATTCTGAAATACTTAAGAGTAGGAGTATTACCAAACCATAGTTCATGAGGGGTCTTACCGGTTTCACCTTTGATGTGAACTTTGTTGAATGTATAGACAGCAGTGCTTACTGCCTCTTTCTAGTACACATGTGGTAGATTTGCTTCTGATAACATACTTCTTGCTGCATCCAAAATAGTTTTTTTTTTTTTTTTTCAACAACTCCATTTTGTTGTGGTGTTCGAGGTGCTGATAACTGTCTTTTGATTCCATTTACTTCACATAATGTATTAAAATATCTGGATGTGAATTCTCCTCCTTGATCTGATCTTAAACATTTAATTTTATTACCGGTTTCATTTTCAACCATTGCTTTGAATAGTTTGAACTTTCCAAGTGCTTCTGATTTTTCTCTGAGAAAAGTAACCCAACACATTCTAGAATAATCATCAATAATTAGCATAAAATATCTATCACCTTGTAAGCTTTTAGTTCTAGCCAGACCACATAAATCAGTTTGAATTAAATCAAGAGCATTATTGGATTTTTCTGGAATACTTTTGAAACTAGCTCTAACTTGTTTTCCAAATTGACATTCCTTACAAATTGTATTTTGAGGTTTCACAATTTTAGGTAGATCTCTAACTGCCTTAGAAGTACTTATTTTTACCATGCAATCAAAATTTACATGACATAGTCTTTTATGCCATAGCCAACTTTCATCTATATGAGCAATTAAGCATGCCTTTTCACTGTTATTCAAATGAAAGATATTACCTCTAGTCTGATTACCAGTTGCAATTTCCAAACCAGTTCTATTCATGATTTTGTATTTTCCATTTTTAAATTGTAATTGAAAACCTTTATCAACTAATTGACCAACACTTAAAAGATTATGTTTTAATCCTTCAACATAGTAAACATTGTCAGTGTTATGTTTACCATCAAGAGATATTGAACCCTTACCTTTGATTGAACAGGCTTTGTCATCTCCGAATCTTACTAAACCTCCATTGTATTCTTGAAAGTTCAAGAATTTACCTTTGTCTCTAGTCATGTGATGTGAGCATCCTGAGTCAATAATCCATTCATCCTTTGATTCCACTTTAGCTGCTAGGGCTTGTTCTACCGGTTGAGCAATAGGTACCAGTTGATCTTCTGTTATAGAAACAAAGACCCATCCGTTGTCTGTTGAATCTTCATCAGAATCATCAGTCACACCTTCATCAGCAATGTAACAAGATTTCTCTTTGTTTTTCTTAAATCTGTATCTCTGATATTCAGGATTGGGTTTGTATGTCCTTCTAGCTTCTTCTCTTAGTCTAGCATGTCTATTAGGGCATCTTGAAGCCATATGACCAATCTTATTGCAGTTGAAACATTTAAAGGGTGCTTTACTTTCATACTTACTTCCAATTGGACCTTTTAGCATTTTTCTTGCAAATAGTGCTTCAAGTTCTTCAAGCTCTTCATTCTCCTTCCTGGTTTCTTCAAGTTCTCTTGCATAAAAGGCTCTCTAGTCTAATTTATCAAAAGATGGAGCAGATGATGTTGATGCTTTGAAGGCCAAATCAGTTTTTATAGTAGCAATAGGACCAAATTCCTCAATTTCAAAAGCTGAAAGTTTTCCAATCAATGTATCCCTAGTTACTGATGTATTAGGCATTGTTCTCAACTCATTAATAGCAGTAACCTTCATTTTATATGCCGGTGGCAAACCTCTTAAGATTTTTGAAACAATCTCATCTTCACTCAAGGTTCCTCCACAACATTTGATACCTAAAACAATTTCATTTACTCTTTCCATAAAAGCAAAAATTATTTCATCTTCTTCCATTTTCAGATGTTCATACCTGACTCAGAAGCTTTCAAGTTTTGCAATTTTGACTGTGGAATCCCCTTCATTCAGTGTTTCCAAATGATCCCAAATAGCTTTTGCAGTAGATCTATCTGATAACCCCATGATTTGTTGATCTGATAAAGCGCTTAAGAGTGCTTCTCTTGCTTTGCAATCATTTTCTTCATCTTTAGCTAAAGTAATAGGAGTAGGCTGACCAGCTACAGCAGTAGTATAACCATTCTTAGTAACTTCCCAGATGTCTTTACCAATGCAATTCAGATGTGTCTCCATTCTGATTTTCCATATTCCATAGTTGGTTCCATCAAGTTTAGGACTATCCTTTCTGAAATAATTAGTAGACATTGGATCTCCTCAAGTTGTTAAACTTTTGCAAAAAGAGGACTAGGCTTTGATACCAATTGTAGGTCCCAGGGACAATTGAGAGCGGGGGGTGAATCAGTTGTCTAATAAATTCACACCAAAATCTTATTAACCAACTTAATGCTTAGTACCGGTAAGATAGTTAAGTATGTCGGTAAACAGTGTTAACAGAAAATTGCTATATCGGTAAGAATTAATGCATGAAACATAAACATGAAGTCATCCACAACACATGACACAAATATTTGTACGTGAAAACCTTGTAAGGGGAAAAACCACAGTGGGAAACCTCACCCACAATCAGATGTTACTACTGCAGATAGTAAGTGTACAAAGAGGGGTCTGGACATGCAAAAAGGCCAACAGCCTAGAGCTCACTACTCAAACACAAATGGGAGTTACATTGACTACAGTTGGATGGTTAAATCCAATGAGAATGTACTGCACAAAATAGCATCTTCATATGTTGGATTCAGTACCGGTGTAATGCTGATATGCTTCTACAAAAACCTAACTTCACCTTTAAATGATGTCTTCATGTATATCTCTGCTTGATCTCGCATATATCCTTCCTTAAATTTTTTTCGCATTCCACACATGATCTGACAAATAAGATCTTACATTTATACCATACCCTAAGACCAATTTTAGTAGGTCGGCTCTACAAGATATTACAATAAAACATTTACAAATAATATAATATCTGATGCAATAACCGATTGAACATGTCGGCTTAATGCATTTACAACAATAATAAATCATCTCCATAGCGTGCCATGCTGATCTGGAAAAGATAAACCTGTCGGTGTAACCCTAGATAACCTGGACCTATTTGTCGATAAAAGCAAATATGCAAATAAGAATATGCCAATGATTATTACTTCAAAGAAAGGTGTCCACATGATGTCTTCAACATTACCAGGTGTCTTCCATGTCAATGTAGGTATCGGTGAACATTATATCCTGCCGGTTAACCATATACCGATGACTATTTTGAATAGTTTACTGATTGCCGGTGAATGTTGCTAGATCTCCAAAGTAGGTGTATTTAGTAGGTGTTGACATCAATGACAAAATCATACCAAAATACCAACAAAATCAAGGTGTTATGACTAGAGGAATATTGGCAAATGAAGAGGTATATTTAATTTCTCAAGTTGAACCAGCATCTATTATTGAAGCATGTTAGGATGAACATTGGATAAAAGCAATGGAAGATGAATTAGAACAAAGTGAAAAGAATAATACTTGGACTTTAGTTCCCCGTCCTAAAGAAAAAATGTAATTGGAACTAAATGGGTATATAGAAATAAAATTAATGAGGATGGTGAAGTAATCAAGAACAAAGAAAGATTAGTTTGTAAAGGTTATTCATGAAAAGAAGGAATAGATTATAATGAAACCTTTGCACCATTAGCTAGATTTGAGGCAGTTAGACTATTTCTTGCATTTGCAGCTCATAAGAACTATAAAGTTTATCAGATGGATGTAAAATGTGCATTTTTGAATGGAGATCTTGAGGAGGAATTTTACATTGAACAACCTAATGGATTTTCTTTGATAGATAATAAGGATATGGTTTGCAAGTTAAGGAAAGCTTTATATGGATTGAAGCAAGCTCCCAGAGCTTGGTATGCTAGATTGGATAAATATTTTTTGAAGCTTGGTTACACAAAAGGTAATGTTGATAGCAATTTGTATTACAAAGTTACCAATGATGATATTTTGGTTATTGAAGTATTTGGGGATGATATCATTTTTGGAGGTGAAGACTGATTATGTAAAGACTTTGCTAACAAGATGCAAGAAAAATTTGAAATGTCTATGATTGGAGAGATAAAAAAATTTCTAGGTTTGAAGATTTAAAAAACAAATAAAGGTATATTCATATGTCAAACAAAGTACTTGAAGGAACTTTTGAACTAATTCGGTATGGAAAATTCCAAACCGGTAAGCACTCCTATGACTACAACTGATAAATTAACATTGAAGGATGATTCAGCTCCTATTAATCTGACAAGGTACAAATCTATGATTGGAGGATTATTGTATTTAACACAAACCAGACCTGATATAATGAATGCAGTGTGTATTGTATCTAGCTTTCAAAGCAATACTAAATAAAATCATGATCTGCAATTAAAATAATTTTCTGGTATCTACAAGGCACAACAAATCTTGGTTTATGGTATCCTAAGGATGAAAATTTTGATTTATGTGCATACACCGATGCAAATTGGGCAGGAGATGTAGATGACATAAAGAGTACCACTAGCGGTGCATTCTTTCTTGGCAAAATATTGATTTCATGGATCAGTAAGAAGCAGACTTGTACATCATTATCAACAAGAGAATTAGAATATGTTGCAGCAACAACTAATTGTACTCAGGTATTATGGATCAAGCAAATGTTGAAGGATATAAAGGTAAAATGTGAAGAACGAATAATTATTTATTGTGATAATTCAGTAGCAATTGATATATCAAAGAATCCGGTATTTCACTCTAAGACAAAGCATGTTTCTATTAAGTACAATTTTCTAAAAGAGAATGTTGAAGCAAATGAAGTGAGATTGGTTTATGTGAATACTAAAGAGAAAATTACAGATATCTTTACAAAGCCTTTGCCTAAGGAAACATTTGAATAACTCAGAGAGTAGCTTGAGGTAATATCCCCACTGGCAGAGACTTAGATGATGAAGATTGGCATCAAACCGGTAGGGACTAACAGAAAAATCTTTTTCTAGCTTTGATGAAGGAGAGCTACATCTCAGGGGGAGTAGTTAGCTGAATGTCATGTTTTGAATTCTTAACCTCTTTGGCATTTGATGTCAAACGGGGAGAGATATCTATGGAAAACAATTATATATTGAGGGAGAGATATACTCTTTGGAGAGATGTATTTTGGTTTCTGTATCAAACTTTGTATCGATCTATCTTTGGGAGATTGTTGGTTTATTGTTTTTTGGCATTCTGTTCTTGGCACTTAGATTTTTTCCATCTAGTGTTGCCATCAATGCCAAAGGGGGAGATTGTTGGTATTATGGATGACTTCGTCATGTGTTGCATTGGTTTTTTCATTTATGTCAACACTTATCTTCTTAGAGGTCTACCTTATTGATTTGGCACTATGGTTATATTGGTTTATTGTTGAACCAACATATTGTGTTCACCAGCATGGATATTGGCTTATGCACAGTCACCGGTATATGTTCACCAGTAGGTTATATGGTTCACCGACAGCAATGATAACTTGGAGATCATTTGGTTATGTCGAAGACATGGATTGGAAGTTTGGATTTGGTGTTTTGCTTATTTGTCTAATTGGGTTGAGAGATTTGCCTTTACCGGTAGATAGGTCTAGGTTATGGACCAGTACATGATATGTATTCTAGATCAGCACGACACATTATGGAGATGGTTTATTGATTGGTAAATGTATTGAGCCAACATATTGTATCACATCAAGACTTATTTGTAATTGATTTTATTGTAATATCTTTAGTGACCCAACATCATGTATAGGTCTTAGGTTTTGTATATATGATTGTAAGATCTTATTGAAGATCATAGGATCATATGAGTGTGTTCGAATATTGAAGAGAAAAAATAAGCAGATCCTTGTGTGAATCATGCATACATTATTTAAAGATTGAAGGAAAGGTTATAAAGGTGTTTGGCACTCATGTTCAGAGCTTAAACCGGTACTGAATCCAGCATTGCAGATGCTATTTTGAGTAGTACATTATCATTGGATTTAACCATTCAATTGTAGTCAGTGTGGCTCATATTTTGTGATTGAGCAATGAGCTCTAGGTGGTTGGCCTTTCTGCATGTGCAGACCCCATTTGTATACACTTACTATCTATAGTAGTATCATCTGATTGTGGGTAATGTTTCCCACCATGGGTTTTCCCCTTATTGGGTTTCCATGTCAAAATATTTGTGCCATGTGTTGTGGATGTTGTTTCTATTTCAATTTCATGCATTAAGTTAAACCAATACTGCTATAATTGTTAATCTGTTCTACTGGCACTTAAGTTTGGTTTACCAACACTAAGTTTAAGTTTGAATAATTTGCATTTGGATTATAATTTATATATAACTGGTTGACAATTGATTCACCCCCCCCCCCCCCTCTCAGTTGTCCTTCCCGGTTCCTAACAGAAAGGACACTTTGTTCTTGAGACAAAAGGGTATCATTATGAATGGAATAAAAAAGAGTGAGGGGATCATCATAAGAGTCTTGGTCGGTGGGATCTTGATCAAAATTTGGGTAGGATGCAAGTGGTTGTTCTTGATCTTTATTTATTTCAAGACTCATTTCTTCTGATTTTGGATCATCCTGTTGACTTGGGGAAAAAGTTTGGATATGCATGGGAGATTGTTGGAATGTTTCAACATTTTGGCCTGATGAAGAAGGATTTTGAATGAGATCCTCTGAATCATAACTTGAATTAGATTGGATTTGTACAATGGATAGCCATCGGGAGGTTGTGTTATTAGATAGAGATGGCATGGATTGGTCCTATGTGACTTCAGGGGATGATTAAATGGTGGATAGATATGGTTGATTTGGGCTTTGGTTTAAAGGGATTTGATTTTGGTTGAAAGGAGTATGATTTTGGGTGAAAGAGGTTTGATTTTGGTTGAATGAAGTTTAATTTGGACTTTGGTTGAAAGGGGTTTGATTTGGTTGAAAGGGGTTTGATTTTGGTTGAAAGAGGTTTGAATGTTGGGTTGGTGTGAATTTTGATTTGGAATTTTGTTGAATGGGGTTTGATTTTGGTTGAAAGAGGTACTTTGAATGTTGGGTTGATGTGAATTCTGTTTTGGACTTTGGTTGAATGGGGTTTGATTTTGGTTGAAAGGGGTTTGATTGTTGGGTTGATATGATTGGTATGATTGATATAGTGGGTTGAAAGAAAAAGAAGGTTTACATGACCCTAATGTTGGTTGAACTGAGGTAGGAACAATTTTGTTGAAGAATGAAGGTTGGCATGTTTGAATGGTCTCATCAGAAGAAGAAGGTTGGATTGATATTGATTCCCTTGTGGTCATCACTTCTCTCATCATTTTTTCTAACTAGCCTCTATAGTTGTTAGGACTAGTCAAGTCTATCAATTGTTGTTACAAAGTATTGATCTGTTGAGCTAAGGTTTCTATAGATGGTGATCGAAAAGGAATGGAAGGGACGAATCCTCCACCTTCCCTACGAAATGTATAAACCAATCCATGATGTTTTCTTGATTGGTTTGGACCTAGGATCACAACATGTAAGATGTTTTCTCCATTTCTCTGAATGTGACAATGTTTGAGTTGTTGAACTTGACAAACTTGTTTGAGTTGAGGTTGAGTTTGATTGATCCTTTGATTGTGATTTGGAATTTAGGGGTATGAATTTCTAGGATGATTATGAAAATGATGATGGACTAAGATAGATGTATATGAAGTCTAGACAAGGACTAAAATGAAGATTATAACAACACTAAAATGAACTAGGAGGTCAATGGGACACAAATAAGGACTTATGGGAAGATTATGACGATGTATATGGGAACTCTATGAGGACGATAATGATTAATGAGAATGATGCAAGGTCTTATGCAAATACTAAGGACGTAAATGAGGATGATAATAAGGATTATAATGATGATGATGTAATGACTTAGGACAATGTAAATGAGGACTATGCAAGGGCTTATGCAAGGACCACCTATGGTCACAAGTGTGTAAACTTTTGAGTTTTGACGTTTCAAATATGGACTTTGTTTTCAGTAATTCCATGTGTAGGACAAGTTTTGTGGTTTTCCAAGTCTGATAACAATTGTTTGGAGGTAGATATAGCTGATTGAACTGGTTTTTAAACAATCTCAAAAAATTCAGAGATACACAAGATAGGGCCTGAAATAGCCCAAATAACTGACTCAATACTGGTCTGATAAATGATACATAAAAAGACACAGAATACAATCATAGGCTGGAAATTGGAAACCATTCAAATGAGGCCCTTACAATAAAATACCAAAACAAAATGAACAGATAGAGAGTCTAGCAGCACTAGCTCCACTCCATAGCATACACTTCTCGGGCATGGCAGTCTCTCTTACCCCAAAGATCTTATCATTGAGGGATTTCTGTATCATAATGCAAGGTACATGAAGGGTATCTATGGGGTATGATCTGCACTCCCAGAATCATTGAATGTAGGGTTTTGGGGTACTAAGTTGGTTCTTATTGCAAACTTTTGAGGGGTCTCGATCCAACAATGGATTCTCAGAGCAAGCCACTTAAGACTTTAGTTGAGCTTATCGATGCAAGGAAGGCCCCCACATATGTCGAATTCACTCAACACTCTAGCTGCCTGACCAGTATGTTTATATATCAGCTTGAAAAACCCGCTCGAGAGTACGCTGGGAGAGATGATATCCCCAATGCATCCTAATTTGAAGTACCTCTGTGGGGTGATGAAATCCCCAGTCAAAGATACCCCTCACTACTAAAAATAAAATTGAGCGTTGTTGTCACCTTCTCCCTTTCTCCCAAGACCCTAAAGGCGGGTGGAAAGGTAGTTAATGCAATAGTAGGTCCACCCAAAACATGATAAAATATCATTTCCCTTAAAGAAATAAAAAAATTTAATCTATGAGCAGCCTGATTCACGTCCATTTTAAAAGCCCAAATTTAGGTGTTAAATACGCATGTGCATGTCAATTTTAATCACCAAACTGAAATACACATGCATGTCCATTTTAAACCATTGTTAATTTTAAGACCAAACTGAAGTGTTACACATGCATGTCCATTTTAAACCATTGTTAATTTTAAGCCCAAAAAATGAAGTGTGAGAGCATGAGTGTTTATGATCTAATGCTAATCCGATCCTCTCTGTAAATTCGCCACAAGTTGCAAACAAATGATTAGTAACCAAATAAAATCCACAGAAAACAGAGAACTCAATTATGATAGAAATGAATGCATGATGATACATGCGCGATTGTGTGACCTTGCATAGGCGATTGCATGATTCTGTCAGAGTGATTGTGTGATCCTGACAGAGTGATTGTGTGATCCTAATAGATCAATTGCGTGATGATAACAAGGTGATTGTGTGATCCACAGGAAGACAACACAAAAAATAAAAAATGAAGCTAATTTTGATCAGAAACCTGCAAAACAGATTGTGAGGCTCTAGCAAGGTCTCTCATCATCCATTCAATGTTAATCAAATCATATTTCACCCTATATGAGAGAACTAGGCTATTGTATCTATCAATGGCTGGTTGGTCTTCTAGATTTTGTATCTTCTTTTCCGCTTTGAGAATTTGTTGATGGTGTCTAGCTTGTCTTCTTTGCTCCTTTGTCAACCTGGCACCTGGAATTCTGAATTGTACCTTACGTGCCATAAACTATCATAACAAAAACATGCAATAGAAATAAATTGTTTCCAAATTTACCCAATTTCATGCAGAATTACACAAATCAGACAACAGAAAAGAAATAAGAACAAAAGTAATAGAACAACAATATTCCTAACAAATGCATAATAATGTCAAAGTGATTGCGTGATCTTGTGTAAGCGAATGTGTAATCCTGTAAGGTCATTTATGTAATGGATTTCACATGAATGTGTAACCCTGTCTAATCGATTGTATAGCCCTGTCTATGAGATTACATGATGATGCAAATGTGATTGCGTGACGAATAGATTTGCTTTGAAATTCATGCAAAACCTACAAAAAAGGAAAAAATCTGTACGATCTATAAAAATAACACAGAAAATAGAGAAGGTTAATTAGTTGTTGTTCACGTTGGGTTCACCAAAATGTGTTATGCTCAAATTCATCATTGCTAAATAGGAAATAAGGAAAATCATGAATCCCTTAACTATCTAAGCAATCTGGAAACATAAACCAATGAAATAATATGATTAAGAAATAGGAATGTAAAATATGTTAATCAAAACTCCATATTCCATGATCACATCATGGCTTCCATTGTTCTTCTCCTCTTTGTGGTATGGTGTCTCTCAGATATCGTGTTGGCAACCTGCAAATGACACAAAGATAAGTTCATGATTGTTGAAAATGGAGATTGAATGCTCAATTTATAGATAATTGGAAAGGATTGATTGAAAGGTAGAATAGATTGATCAACAGGTGGAACTCAGGTGAGCTCACATGTTGATTGATAGTTGAACTGTTGATTTGAAGGTGAAACAAAATAGATTGAATAGATTAAATGAGTTAACTGATTGAGAAAAAGCTAACTGAAGGAAGAAAAAGAATGATTGGAGGATAATTGATTGATGAAAAAGAAAGATTTATTTAGAAAAAGCTAACTAGAAGATAGAAAATAGAGATTGGAGAGATAAATGATGTCATGCCCAAACTTTTGGGCAAAACACTGACAACAATTTTTTTTTGAAACACTTATTTACATGCAACCATTGCTTAAATAGTTGTGACAACTTAACATGTTGTTCTAAATGAATTATTAATTGATATTAAATACTAACATAACAATTTACGATAGTTCCTATTAACAAGTGGAACGAATAAAATTTATAAGGGAATATTGAATTCACTCAAAAGTCCCTTTCATTACAGTTGCACTTATTAATACTTATTTAGACCCCTTTCTACTAAATAGACATTAATAAAAATTACTTGGTCCGATGTCAATTATTTAACAAATTTCAAGTTCTCTTCATCCTGTTAATACAACCTTTCTTAATAATTGAAAAATTAATTATGGCTTCTATTAATTTTGCAAAAATAATTTGAATTAAATGCGGAATATTAATTCTCTAATGAAATGGTTATTGTCTCCACAATATCAATCACTAAATTAACTTAATTAAAAACTCTCTCTAAAACATTTGGTGAGGACAACGTCTTTCCCCTTTTATCTTTAATTGTTTTTAGGAGCTAAATAAATTAGTACTAGCACCTAGTTTAAAATGTCTAGAATTTATTTTAATCAATAATTAAAATGTGCCTAAATTAAATCGACTAAAGGGTCAGTTAAATTCATAATGAATATTTACCTATAATTTTAAACATCTTCCCATAGCCAAAATAATCTTACCCAACTTATTATATAGTTTCTAATAGATTAAACTTCAAAAGATTTTTTTAAATTTAAGTATGTATATATATATATATATATTTTCTTGAAATAAACCCATGTGTTTATAAAAACATATATAAAAAGTGAACACCTATCTCAGTTTAAACTTTAAGGATATCAAAACATTTATTTGCCCATATATTTATTAAAACATATATACTTAAAAAAAAACACTTAATAAATTATCTAATCTAGAATATGCCTTATTCTTTTGTATTTAAAAACTCTATGTATAAAAATACATCTATTATATATATAAACATAATATGTTTTTCTCATTATACATACTCACCATGAAAACCCTAATTTATTAATATAAAATAAAGCCCTTTCCATACTTTCATTTTATATTTATCTTTCTTATGCTACCCTAACCCTACCCGGGTCAGGGTTTTATCCTTTTTTTTTCTTATGGTAGGAAGGAAGGCCGAAGGTACAGAGCAGCGAACAATGAAGATGGGCGGGCGAAGGTTGAGATAGTGGCCGGTGGGGAGCCAGGCGCCGCCCACTGTGCGGCCACACAGTGGTGGCGTGGGTGCCGCCCACTGTGTGACCACGCGCTTTGGTGCCGCCCACTGTGTGTCCACACAGTGGGATTCGGCCCCCCGAAACCCTTGTTTGTCCTTTTTTTTTTTTTATATATATATATTTTTTTTATGTTATATATAATATATATATATATACATACATACATACATACATACATACATACATATATATATATAGATAGATGTATGTATACAAATTTTTAATTAAGTATATATATATATATATATATATGATATAATCAATTTGCAAAAAGACAACTTTATAAAGAAATTTTATCCCCTAATACTACTATAATTTGAGTTTAATTAATGAGTTTTTTTTTTTGTATATTCTATTTATCATAATAGAGATAGACTACTTATTTTCTACCATTATTTAAATGACAGGTTTAAACAACTTTCTAGCAAATTTATAAATAGGCTATTCTTTCAACTTTAGAATTTTTTTCTATCTGCAAAATTAAAGTAATTATTCAAAGTAAACAAACTTAACCTAGCATCTTTTTAAATCTATAAATCTAAAATATATCTTTAGAGATGACTATGATGAATGTTATATTTTTATTTCCTGCAAGTTAATATAATGACTGATTAAAATAATTTCGAATAGCAACTTTATTTATCTTGAATCCTTTACTTTAACCATGCAATAGGATTTAAACTGGAACTTTCATATTCGAAAATAGCATGCATGCAATCATTAAATCATTTCTTTATTTCCTTAATATATTTCATATGCATAAAGGGGTAAAATAAATTTCATTTCTTTTCCCAAAATATTATATAACCTACAATTATTAAAGTTCAGAAAAACTTTAGGAACTAAATCCAGATTTATTCATTTCTTTCTGCAGTATAGCATAAAACAATATTTCATCTCTTTAAGGTACATTAAATTACGAAATAACCTTCAATACTAATGGATCTCTCATTTCTATTAAATGAGGCTCTTAAAAAACATTTGATACATTTCTTTTCGAAAAATAGATACGACATAATTTCCTATTACAATGTTGCAACTTAAAACATAAATATTCCATCCCCACATCTTTTCCGTAACAAATGAAACCAACAACCTCTACTTGTCCTCTTTCCTTTCTTCCAACAACCTGCAAATAAAACATAGGCTATGACCATGGAGTGCTCACCTCCCAGCCTAGGCTAACTAGTAGCCACCCCCGAGCTCGGAGAACCAAGCCCTAGATAGGTAACAAACATGTAAACATAGAAGACTAAATACACACAAACTCAAACACACTCCCAAACCTAGGCTACACTGCACCACACATTGGTGGTGTCTTTTCAAGGGTGGTAGTGGACCAAGTACCCTGAGGAGACTGCAAGTATGGTAAAACAAATAGCCACCTCATGGCAAGCCAAAAACATATAGCCACCTCATGGCAAACCAAATACATCTAGTATAACATAATCAACCCCTTATTCCTTATGCCCCCCCAAGGCATTCATGCCTTATTTCCCTCCTTACGACCCCCAATGCATAAACAAGTCATGCAGCAAGGGTCACATAAATTCCCTTGTGATCGCTCTCATAACGAGAGTCTCTCACTCGAGGGCTACCACTTCTACCACCCACAAGATCCTCCTCTCTCCCAAGAGTAGGAGAACTTGTTTACTCCCAAACACACATACAAAGTATAAAATAAAATACCAAATAAATTTCCAAGAGAACATGCACGGAAATAAATCTTTTTTTTTTTCACAAACATTACTTACAAACACATGCAATAAGAAATCCATTATATGATGAATACAACCAACCTTAATCTGTCCAAGGGTAGGTTAGTTTTGTTGAGGATGAGCAGCCCAATTCCACGATTCTTCTCTTTCTACCCTTAGCAAAATTCTCTATTCAACAACTAGCTTATTCTTTTCAAAATTCTTTAGTCTCCAAAAATGGAGAGTGGGTGATTACTCCCGAAATCTCTCTTTCTTGCTTAAGAAGACTCTAGTGTGAGTTCTCTCTAGTTTCTAAAACTGAAAAGGAAAGTAAAGTAAAATGGGAAAAGGGAACTTTCATTCAAAAGGGAAGGTTAACCACCTAGCTCAAGCCTTCTAATTTCAATTTTCGCACAACTTAGAAAACCTACTTTTTAGGGTGTCTAAAAGGTCACATGGGAGTAGAAACTTGCCTAAAATTACCCCTAACCCTTAGGTATACCTTATGGGCTTTAGGAAACCCTATTAAACTACCCCTAGGTGTCCATTTAACCCCTTTTAAACCCCTCTGAAGTTAATTTTCGGGTCAAACTTAAGTTGACCATCCCAAAGATTCTTTACCCAAGGCATTTATGGGAATCACATCACATTAATTGAAAAAGCTATAGTTAGACAATTCCCACCAAGAGACAAATTTAAAAATTCAAACATAAATCCACACGTGTCAAGTGACACAAAGAAAATACTTTTACAAATTTATACATGAAATCGTGTCTCTTGTGGATTTTACATAAATCAATTAAATAACACTTAATAGACATGCATCATTTACTATTACAAATAAAATACAACACAAACGGGGTGTTGTCTCTCCAAATAGACAAACCCTGGTTTTGCGAACATACATAGGTCTAGGTTTGGTTCTCCATAATATTTCCATGGTCACATGGATAATTCCTGCGCAACTCAATTTACACATTAGTACTTCCAAATAATCTCATATAATATAAAACACATGAGTAATAATGCACTACAATCCTTTGCATACAATATACATTTATCAATCAATACATCTTTCATCCAAATAACTCCAGCTAACAATTATCATCATTCACATAATTTTGATCCATACATTAAAACATGCATTCCTATTTCTATCATCATAGTAAAGTCCTGCAAATCTAATAATGACATACCTCCTCTCAAATTTATCCTATTCTAGAATCATATAGAGTTCTGTATCTATAAAGCATATAAATGAAGCATCCACATTCATCAATGTTACCCAATCACAAAATCATATAAGTCCTACATCCAGACATAGCTGACATACGTTAAATCAAGATTATCAAATCAATGGATCTTTTAGGATTTCAAATTCATAACATATCAAAATGTACACCACAAGGCGTAATAACTCTATAACTTGGTTCAATACCTTTCTCACAAATCTATCTGCCTAACATAGTCCATTTTATTGAATTATAAGGCATTTATTAATAGGGTCAAACATGGTCAACTAAGTTAATCAAAGCTTGGTTTGGGGAAGGCCTTACATCCTCCTCCCCTAGAGTTTGAATTACTCCTAGAAGTCGCATGAGTAGAATTACGAAGTAGGGACATAACATTTCCCACATTTTCTATGAGTTACTCAGAATCTTAACTTGCCTACTAGAAGGATGAAATACCAAAATCAACTCATTATTGTAATTAACTTACTATCTTCACAAGGTTAAATTCTTAGTATTTTTATTACATTTCCCTTTGATCTCAGGTAGGTGTTTGCAAAGTTCTATCTTTCAACAACTTACTTTATTTCGCCATCCAAATCATATCAATAACACACATCAACTCCCACAATCAAAGTTGCACATATTGAATTTTTTAGGAGTTCTACTTTGTTCAGGATTTGTTTAAAAGCATGTTTATCCTACTGTATTTTCGTCCATGCATGTTACTTAAGAAAATTGACATCACACTTAACCACAATGAATCTACTTATTCTACATTTGAGGCACCTCATTAGGGTGTTAATACACTATTTGCTAAATCATCCTAGGTGCATAATTTCTTCCAACTTTCTTAGGTGGCAAGGCAAAATCAAATTTAGGTCCTTCAATTCCACCCTTATATAGGGTAGTTTTCTACCACTAGGGATTAAAATGTTTTTATATTTCTAGGCTCCAAGGTTTAAGTTTTATAGGGAACATTATTCGCCATTTCCAAACATTAAGGTACCCTATAATCCCATTCCAAAGGAGTGATGGAAATTATTAATACTTATTTCAGATATCATCCACACAATCATCTCCATACACATGCCAAATTTATCAGTTGACAATCTTTACTTTCGCAATTCATTAGGTCTAGGTCACGCTATTGTTATAACTCTTTCTCTTCCAGATTACTAACAATTAATTTCACTTAGGAGGATATTCCTTCCTTTATCTTAATTTGATAAAACCCATTCTTTGTTAATTCTTGGGCCTAATTTTCACTCCTTGCGGTATTGTCCCTTGACATGCTATCAGTGGTTCTACGAACATGATAGATATTACACAAATCACATCACTAGGGTTAGTTATATCAACCATCAAAATGACCACTTGACACTTTTCAAAAATACAAGTTACTTCTGCCAAGTCCAATAAAAAGAAGAAAAATGCCGGCAATTGAAAAATATTAAAACTAGAAACATGGCAAGTACCCTAGTTCATATAAAAAGAAACATAAATTTAGTGGTCTTCTCTTCATAAACAAAATAAATAAAAAGAAAGTTCTAGCCCCAGTGTCACAATATACTCTTCAAAGAAAATCAAAATTAATGTTGAATCAAACTCAAAACAAGATGACCATTCTAGCCATGCTATAGGGAGTAACCGCAGCACATCACCCAAGATCACGCATCCTGAGTGTGTTAGGAAGTGATTATTAGACTCTTGAGATTTTAGATTCTTAAAAATCCTTTATCGATTTATGAAATACATTCTTATACACAAGAGATCACATTCGAATTTTTTTTATTTTTTATTTTTTATAAATCATGTTCCATTTTAACCTTCACATGCCTACTTATTTCAAGCAACACTTTTTGATAAAATCCACTATCTATTTAGGGTTATTAACATCCATAATTTATATCTAACAGGTGATTGCACTAACCCTACCATTCTCTGCCCATTCTTCTTGGTAAACCTTGGTTCAATGTTACGTGGTAGCTCCAGTATCGACACTTTCATGTCTTACACACTCGGTTGATAGTTCGGTACAAATTTGACACTTGTTTTCTTAGGGCCACTTAGGATTTTTATAATGTAAACATTTAATTTTACTAGGGACATCATTTGTTTTCTTAGCACCTTATGATAGCTCCTTATATTTTCACCTCTAACATTCACTTGCCTTCATTAGGTAGGAGCTTGTTGCCAAATTACTAACACTTATGGTTAAGAGCCATTTAGGGTGGAATTATTGTCAAGTAAGATCGATAACAGTTGACAAAAACTTCTACCCACACATTTCATGACATAATTCAAACAACTCAGAGAGTGGACTTATTCTCTCCTATTTCACTTATGCAACTATGAAATCAAGGGGGTGTGCACTCGAGAGGTGACCAACACCCATATTTTTTAATTAAAATTTAGTAAAAGAGAAGTTATCTCGTTCCTTATTTCTTATTTATATTTACTTGCTAGCCCATTTCTGGCCTACCACATCCTTCGACCTCTTTGATCTAAACAAACCTTCTTATCGTCCTAATACCCAGTTACCCAATTACGACATAACCTAAGGATGTTCAACATTTATCAATGTCTTAAGACTTTCAAAATTTCCAAGTTCTCCCTTAGCTAACCACATAATTCGGCTCCTTATCAATGTTCTCATAAATCATTTTATACTACCAACTAATCCTCATTAAAACTGTAGTATTATATTATTGTTAGACAATCCTTCCATAAGCCATTTCCATCTGCATGTTGCTTCATCCATACCTAATGTTTTCGCATACTTTCACACTTGAGTGTCGTAATTTGCAAACCTTCTTCGATTGTGTTTATTAGTTAAATTGTGATACATACTATCTTGTACCTAGCAGCTAACCATGATTGGGTTGCACTTTTCTTCTTAGTTTTCTGAACGAACATTAGTTACTTATTCCTAGATTATAAGATCTTAATTCCTTTACACCCCTTGTACTGCAATGGGGATTTTTGTATGATTCCTAAATCAACTTTACTCTCTCTTCCATTATTTACTTTTTCCAAGATTATCTTCCCATAAAGGAACTAGTTGAGGTCTTACTTGTTTGTTTTCCCAATTATATAGCCATGGATGAATTTAGGGTTTATTGTAAATACATGTTCTTTAGCCAAAAAGTTCATGCCTCCCTTTTCCTTATTTAACTCACCTATAGTATTACTAGGGTTTTCTGGTCAAGGGAATTTCCATTCATCATTTTAGTTCTTATCTTCAGGGTCATCCGACTCTAGCTTCACTATATTGCTACAAACATTGTCCAACAAATGCTCTTAGTAAGAACTCTAGTATGACCACAATCTTAAGTTACCTAGTCATTAGGGTAGGTTAATGCTTTTATCTGAGATTTACAAGAGTTCCTTTTAATCTTTCCTCATTGATTCTCAGTCTTACTTATCTCTTTTATGGTGCCTTCATCTAAGGTCTATTTTATCTCGCTTGATTTGCCATGTCAAGAACATATCTCGATGGATGGCATCCTGTTAGTTTACCATTTGAGGTATTTTATTGAAGAATTAACTTCTCATATTGATTTGATTAGGGAAATCATTGCGTTTAGGTTCAAATTGAATGGTAACCTCTTACGTACTAAAGAACTAAACTCCGTTAATAATACCTAAATTACTTCATATGAATAAATAGTTGAATATTTCACAACCTTTGGGGTTTTATTATGCCATAAACCTTATGACTAATAATTTCAAATTTCAGGGCTTTTAGTGCCCCTTGGAACCCCTTGAATTGTTATATGTTGATCTATTGATTTGCAAGAATTTTCACTTATGTTTCACTTTGTTATTTTGCAAGTTTTCACCTAGGTGTTATACTTCAAGCCACAGTTCGGTTTCAACTAAATTATGAATGTAGCCCATGTTCACTAGTGTATGAACCTAGGGCTCTGATACCAAAATGTCATGCCCAAACCTTTGGGCAAAACACTGACAACAATTTTTTTTTGAAACACTTATTTACATGCAACCATTGCTTAAATGGTTGTGACAACTTAACATGTTGTTCTAAATGAATTATTAATTGATATTAAATACTAACATAACAATTTACGATAGTTCCTATTATCAAGTGGAACGAATAAAATTTATAAGGGAATATTGAATTCACTCAAAAGTCCCTTTCATTACAGTTGCACTTATTAATACTTATTTAGACCGCTTTCTACTAAATAGACATTAATAAAAATTACTTGGTCCGATGTCAATTATTTAACAAATTTCAAGTTCTCTTCATCTTGTTAATACAACCTTTCTTAATAATTGAAAAATTAATTATGGCTTCTATTAATTTTGCAAAAATAATTTGAATTAAATGCGGAATATTAATTCTCCAATGAAATGGTTATTGTCTCCACAATATCAATCACTAAATTAACTTAATTAAAAACTCTCTCTAAAATATTTGGTGAGGATAGCATCTTTCCCCTTTTATCATTAATTGTTTTTAGGAGCTAAATAAATTAGTACTAGCACCTAGTTTAAAATGTCTAGAATTTATTTTAATCAATAATTAAAATGTGCCTAAATTAAATCGACTAAAGGGTCAGTTAAATTCATAATGAATATTTACCTATAATTTTAAACATCTTCCCATAGCCAAAATAATCTTACCCAACTTATTATATAGTTTCTAATAGATTAAACTTCAAAAGATTTTTTTAAATTTAAGTATGTATATATATATATATATATTTTCTTGAAATAAACCCATGTGTTTATAAAAACATATATAAAAAGTGAACACCTATCTCAGTTTAAACTTTAAGGATATCAAAACATTTATTTGCCCATATATTTATTAAAACATATATACTTAAAAAAAAACACTTAATAAATTATCTAATCTAGAATATGCCTTATTCTTTTGTATTTAAAAACTCTATGTATAAAAATACATCTACTATATATATAAACATAATATGTTTTTCTCATTATACATACTCACCATGAAAACCCTAATTTATTAATATAAAATAAAACCCTTTCCATACTTTCATTTTATATTTATCTTTCTTATGCTACCCTAACCCTACCTGGGTTAGGGTTTTATCTTTTTTTTTTCTTATGGCAGGAAGGAAGGTCGAAGGTACGGAGCGGCGAACAATGAAGATGGGCGGGCGAAGGTTGAGATGGTGGCCGATGGGGAGCCAGGCGCCGCCCATTGTGCAGCCACACAGTGGTGGCCTGCGTGCCGCCCACTGTGTGCCCACACAGTGGTGGCGCGGGGTGCCTCCCCACTGTGTGCGCACACAGTGGTGGCGCGAGGTGCCTCCCCACTGTGTGTCCACATAGTGGTGGTCCGCGGGCCACCCACTTTGTGCACACACAATGGGATTCGGCCCCCAGAAACCCTTGTTTGTACTTTTTTCTTTTTTTTCTATATATATATATATATATATTTTATGTTATATATAATATATATATGTGTGTGTGTGTGTGTGTGTGTGTGTGTGTGTGTGTGTGTGTGTGTGTGTGTGTGTAGAGAGATAGATGTATGTATACAAATTTTTAATTAAGTATATATATATATATATATTTGATATAATCAATTTGCAAAAAGAAAACTTTATAAAGAAATTTTATCCTCTAATACTGCTATAATCTGAGTTTAATTAATGAGTTTTGTTTTTTTCTATATTCTATTTATCATAATAGAGATAGACTATTTAATTTCTACCATTATTTAAATGACAGGTTTAAACAACTTTCCAGCAAATTTATAAATAGGCTATTCTTTCAACTTTAGAATTTTTTTCTATCTGCAAAATTAAAGTAATTATTCAAAGTAAGCAAACTTAACACAACATCTTTTTAAATCTATAAATCTAAAATATATCTTTAGAGATGACTATGATGAATGTTAGATTTTTATTTCCTACAAGTTAATATAATGACTGATTAAAATAATTTCGAACAACTTTATTTATCTAGAATCCTTTACTTTAACCATGCAATAGGATTTCAACTAGAACTTTCATATTCGAAAACAACATACATGCAATCATTAAATCATTTCTTTATTTCCTTAATATATTTCATATGCATAAAGGGGTAAAATAAATTTCATTGTTTTTCCCAAAATATTATATAACCTACAATTATTAAAGTTCAGAAAAACTTTAGGAACTAAATCCAGATTTATTCATTTCTTTTCTACAGTATAGCATAAAACAATATTTCATCTCTTTAAGGTACATTAAATTATGAAATAACCTTCAATACTAATGGATCTCTCATTTCTATTAAATGAGGCTCTTAAAAAACATTTGATACATTTCTTTTCGAAAAATAGATACGACATAATTTCCTATTACAATGTTGCAACTTAAAACATAAATATTCCATCCCCACATCTTTTCTGTAACAAATGAAACTAGCAACCTCTACTTGTCCTCTTTCCTTTCTTCCAACAACCTGCAAATAAAACATAGGCTATGACCATGGAGTGCTCACCTCCCAGCCTAGGCTAACTAGTAGCCACCCCCGAACTCGAAGAACCAAGCCCTAGATAGGTAACAAACATGCAAACATAGAAGACTGAATACACACAAACTCAAACACACTCCCAAACCCGGGCTACACTGCACCACACATTGGTGGTGTCTTTTCAAGGGTGGTAGTGGACCAAGTACCCTGAGGAGACTGCAAGTATGGTAAAACAAATAGCCACCTCATGGCAAGCCAAAAACATATAGCCACCTCATGGCAAACCAAATACATCCAATATAACATAATCAACCCCTTATTCCTTATGCCACCCTAAGGCATTCATGCCTTATTTCCCTCCTTATGACCCCCAATGCATAAACAAGCCATGCAGCAAGGGTCACATAAATTCCCTTGTGATCGCTCTCATAACGAGAGTCTCTCACTCGAGGGCTACCACTTCTACCACCCACAAGATCCTCCTCTCTCCCAAGAGTAGGAGAACTTGTTTACTCCCAAACACACATACAAAGTATAAAACAAAATACCAAATAAATTTTCAAGAGAACATGCATGGAAATAAATCTTCTTTTTTTTTTCACAAACATTACTTACAAACACATGCAATAAGAAATCCATTATATGATGAATACAACCAACCTTAATCTGCCCAAGGGTAGGTTATATTTGTTGAGGATGAGCAGCCCAATTCCACGGTTCTTCTCTTTCTACCCTTAGCAAAATTCTCTATTCAACAACTAGCTTATTCTTTTCAAAATTCTTTAGTCTCCAAAAATGGAGAGTGGGTGATTACCCCCAAAATCTCTCTTTTTTGCTTAAGAGGACTCTAGTGTGAGTTCTCTCTAATTTATAAAACTGAAAAGGAAAGTAAAGTAAAATGGGAAAAGGGAACTTTCATTCAAAAGGGAAGGTTAACCACCTAGCTCAAGCCTTCTAATTTCAATTTTCGCACAACTCAGAAAACCTACTTTTTAGGGTGTCTAAAAGGTCACATGGGAGTAGAAACTTGCCTAAAATTACCCCTAACCCTTAGGTATGCCTTATGGGCTTTAGGAAACCCTATTAAACTACCCCTAGGTGTCCATTTAACCCCTTTTAAACCCCTCTGAAGTTATTTTTCGGGTCAAACTTAAGTTTTCCATCCCAAAGATTCTTTACCCAAGGCATTTATGGGAATCACATCACATTAATTGAAAAAGCTATAGTTATAGAATTCCCACCAAGAGACAAATTTAAAAATTCAAACATAAATCCACACATGTAAAGTGACACAAAGAAAATACTTTTACAAATTTATACATGAAATCGTGTCTCTTGTGGATTTTACATAAATCAATTAAATAACACTTAACACACATGCATCATTTACTGTTACGAATAAAATACAACATAAACGGGGTGTTGTCTCTCCAAATAGACAAACCCTGGTTTTGTGAACATACATATGTCTAGGTTTGGTTCTCCATAATATTTCCATGGTCACATGGATAGTTCCTGCACAACTCAATTTACACATTAGTACTTCCAAATAATCTCATATAATATAAAACACATGAGTAATAATGCACTACAACCCTCTGCATACAATATACATTTATCAATCAATACATCTTTCATCCAAATAACTCCACCTAACAATTATCATCATTCACATAATTTTGATCCATACATTAAAACATGCATTCCTATTTCTATCATCATAGTAAAGTCTTGCAAATCTAATAATGACATACCTCCTCTCAAATTTATCATATTCTAGAATCATATAGAGTTCTGTATCTATAAAGCATATAAATGAAGCATCCACATTCATCAATGTTACCCAATCACAAAATCATATAAGTCCTACATCTAGACATAGCTGACATACGTTAAATCAAGATTATCCAATCAATGGATCTTTTAGGATTTCAAATTCATAACATATCAAAATGTACACCACAAGGCGCAATAACTCTATAACTTGGTTCAATACCTTTCTCACAAATCTATCTGCCTAACACAATCCATTTTATTGAATTATAAGGCATTTATTAATAGGGTCAAACATGGTCAACTAAGTTAATCAAAGCTTGGTTTGGGGAAGGCCTTACAAATGATTTAATTAATTTAGCATGTGCTTGCACTTTGACTTAGATTTTCAATTTAGTCTTTGCATGAGATTTATTCAAATAATTGAATTTATTTTAAATTCAATTTAGTATTTGAATATATTTAGAACTTGACTTTGATATTCAATTTGATTTTTGAAATCATGCACATGTGATTGAATTTAGAAGAAATTAGAAGAATTTGAAATTAAATGAAATTAGAATTCAGGGATTTGGAAATGGAACTAGAAGAATTAATTAGATAATTAAATAATTTAAAGAAAGTATTTAATTTTATTTTAGAAATGGAATTTAATTATATAAAAAAGATTATTTTAATTAAAGGATTAAATCATAATTAATTAAATAATAAATATTTAATTAATATTTAGAAAATGGTTAATGATTAATTGATTAGAGATAGAAATTGAAAATAGAATTTATTTAAATAATAAATATTTAATTAATATTAGAAAATGGTTAAAATGATTAAATAATGATACAATAAGAAATTGAATAATTAGTAAGATGATGAGGAAATATGAAATTAGAAGAATATGATTAATTAAGTTAATTAAATACTTAAAGAATTATTTAACTAATTCGACGAATAATTAGTACATGATTAATGAGACATTTTTTAGGTGTCTACACCTTGCAAAAGTGTTAGAGAAGATAGAGATGGAAGCTACCATAGTAGAAAAAAAAGGAAAATTAATTTCCTTAAGGTATCAACATTAAATAGTGCTTCTTTTAATGATGGTCCATCTAATGCTCAAACTATTTCTAGTTCAGTCCCCACAACACAACAAAATGTTACTATCAATATTCCTACCCAAAATGTTTAGAATACCCAAACTAATAGAGTTGCAGTCACTGGATAGGGAGGTCAAGTAGCCACTCAAAGAACAGGTCAGTCCGAAGCTTCTAAGGTACCTGTTGGAGTTACAGTAGGAACTAATACTGGGATTGATACTGGAGCTAAAGTTGGTGGACAAGCTGGTAGTGGACAATTTCAAAGGAGACCTATCCATTTAGAAATGTATGACAATTATGTTTTGATGGGATTCTAGGTTGTCAATTTGCAGGAAATAATGCTATCACAAGAGAAGAACATCTAAGAGCTTTTACTAATAAATTGAATGATTATGAAGTAGAGCATGAGGATGTTGTCATGAAATTATTTGCACAATCTCTGATAGAGGATGCTAGGGATTGATACAAAGGGTTACCTACTACAAGCATCATCTCTTGGGAATAATTTGAGAGATGTTTCAAACAACAATATGGTGACGGGTTTTATATCCCTACTAACATGATTTTTCTATCTTAAATTCCTAGATGGTAAGGAATGAAATTAGAAATAAGGATGTTGGGGAATCATCAATGGGGGCAAGCTAGGCCCTTAGCTCTTGCTAGTTTCCACTCTAGGATAGCCACGAAGCCTTCCTTAACCATGTAAATAGGGGTAGGACCGAGTAATAGCCCTGCAGCAATCCCAAAAAGTTTTATGTTGAATGAATTCAACAATATAAAGAAGTTACCAAATGAGGCTTTAACTGATTTTAACATCAGGTTTTAAAAGGCCATGCACAATTTATTTCAGGTTTTGAGATTGGATGACAATATTCGCCTAACAACTTAAGTAAATGCATTTGATTCAAAGATGGCATATCTCCTTGGAGATAAAGATCCTCATAATTTGAGAGATGTATTTAGGATGGATATAAACATTGAAAGCAATATAAGATCTTCTGGTAAGCTTAGAAGAAGAGAGGATCCTAGATTCTCTAAAAGTGTAAAAGATAAAATGGAGAAACCTTTAGGATCAAAGCCTAAAGAAGAAGATAAATGGGATAAGGTGTTTAATACCTTGAAGGATCTTAAGTTAACTGTTGCAAAGAATGACAAAGGTACTGCACTAGAGAAGCAACAATTTAATAAGTTTAACAGACCCCCAAGATTACAAGACTATCCATACAACACAAATTGGAAGGATGGTAAGCCAATTCAACAACAACAAAAGAACAAATAGGAGCAGAAGACACCTGATCCATTGCAGAAACACATAGTGAATGTAGTTGAAGATAAACCTTGGTGTATTGCTTGCCAGTCACCCCATTCGCCTGAGTATTGTGCAGTTGCACAATTTATTGCTGCCAAAGAAGAATTACAATAAGAACAAGAAGAAGAAACATTAAAGGATAGCAATGTTGACTGTCTCATGACCACTTCTTACCTTGGAGGAGTAGAATATTTTTCTGATATTGAAACTCAAGGCCTAGATGTGGATCACCAAAGGCAAATAAGTGAATCATATCATCAACAATTTTTTTTCTAATGAATATCTTGATGTAGATGATCAAGTGTGTAATGTTGAACAAGGAGAGGATATAATATCCTTGAGAAGACCTTTTGATGAGGAGATTGCCAAAATAACAGCTGCTATGGTGGCTCAAGTTAAAAGTAATTACCAGTTAAGAAACAAAACAATTGGTGAAGATCAAAGCAAGACTTTTGGTCTATTCATCAAAAAACTGTAAGGTAAAGGCAAGGAGTTAAAAGAAGATAAGTCAAAGAAGGATACAATCAAAATCAAGAAGGTCAAGAAAAATGAGTGGGCTAAGAAAGCTGAGATTTTAAAGCCTAATGAGGAATTTTCTTCACCAATGTGAATACAAAAGCAATTGAAAACTCTATTGTACCTATTGGAGAGGACCTGAAGTAGAAACAAAGTATTGAAAGCAACAAGATGAAGAAAAATGAAGAAAAACTAGGTATGTCTCTTGAATTCCCAGATTACACACCTATTGATATGCTTCAATTGCTTTCTCAAATTACAGTTAAGGTTCCTTTACAAGAAATGTTAAGAATAAATGAACATAAGGAGAAAACCATGGCTTAGGTCAAGGTTGTTTCCTCTTCTATTAGAAGTGAACATAAGAGTGATTTTTTTGTTGTAAAGGAACAAGGGAATAAAAATGAGAAAAGGAAAAAGGAATTTGAGGGAATGATTTCACAAATTCTTCAAATTTATCTTCAGGATACAGTAGATGAGGGTTTTGGAAATGTGGATCCCTTTTTCTTAAGTGTTATCATAAATGGGGGTGTATTGAAGAATTGCATGATTGATTCTAGAGCTTCAAACAATGTCATGCCAGTCATAATTATGCAAGCCATGGGTTTAATTGTAGATACCATTGAGGGCAGATGTTGTGTTATGGATTCAAAAGAGGTACCTGTGATAGGTACTATAAGGGAAATACCTTATAAACTTGTAGCCTTCCCTAAGAAATATTTAACCATGAGTATCCTAGTTGTAGACATCCCACCTCATTATGGGATGCTATTGTCAAGAAAGTGGAGTGCTTCTATGGGTGGAAGTTTGCAGTGTGATTTTTCTTATGCAACTTTTTGCATTGATGGTAAGAATGTAAAAATTGAGAGATAGTCAAGGGTACCATATATGATGGTGCATGAACAAGACTCTGATGAGGAGATGACATGTTTTGTAGACATTGACATCAATGCATTCAGAATTGAAGACTCCCCAAGAGAAGAAAAGGAACAACTTTCACCATTGGGTAAGGAGGTAGAAAATTCATCAGATGATGAAAGCCTTTGGACAATGTATTTTGGTGGAGCTAGTTCAAAGGAAGGCTCAGGTGCAGGTCTATTGTTTATCTCACCCCATGGAAAAACTTTCAAGTTTTCTTTTACTCTGCCTTTTGCATGCACAAATAATGTGGCAGAGTATGAAGCATTACTTTTGGGATTGAGACTAGCATAAAAGCATGGGATAAAGAATCTCAAAGTCATTGGAGATTTGGAGTTGGTCATATCCCAAATTAGGTCAAAGTATGCATCAAAAAACAAAAGATTGAAACAATATAGGAATGTTGCATGGGATGAAATTGAGAACTTTGATGCATTTGGCATTGATTGGAAAGAAATAAGCCACAATAGGATGGCAAATTTACTGCCTAATATTGTGTTAAGGCCTGAAGATATAACTTTTTCTGGAATCTCAAAAGTTAAGATTCAAACTAGACCATCAGTCCCTAACAATATTGAAAGTTGGCAAGTTTTCAATGATGATGATGATATTCTAAGATTCCTACATTGTGTGGATGAATATGAGAATCAGGAGATTGATTTTAGTGCTTTTGTACAAACAACAAATGGAAAAGAAACAATTTTTGGGAATGAGGTGATTCAACTCAAGACAAACAAGATTCCCAAAACCTTAGTTGTGTTGGAGAGATTGTTTAATAGTCAGGACAAGGCTAAAGTTTCTACTACTGCCCCACATCCTGAGGATTTGGAAGAAATTAACCTAGGAATTGAGGGAGCACCAAATAAGGTATATATTGGTAAAAAGATGTCACCTAAGGTGAGAAAAATGTTGATTGATCTACTAAGAAAGTATAGACATGTCTTTTCTTGGTCATATGATGACCTAAAATCTTATAGGGAAGATTTATTCCAACATGAAATTCCTTTGAAGGAAGATGCTAAGCCCTTCAGACAAAAGAAAAGGTTGATTAATCTAACAATAGCACCCAAAATGCAAGAAGATCTTGTCAAGCTTAGGGATGTTAGGATTATAAAACCTATTAGACATTCATCATGGGTGTCTAACTTGGTACCTGTAAGAAAGAAGAATGGAGATATTAGACTGTGTGTTGACTTAAAAAAAATTAATATATCCTCATTAAAAGATAACTATCTATTGCCTAACATGGAAGTTATGTTGCAGAGGGTCACAGGATGTGAACTTATGTTCATGATGGATGGTTTCTCAGGTTACAACCAAGTAATGGTTAAGGAATCAGAGCAGTATAAGACAACATTTACTACACCTTGGGAAACATACATTTATGTAAGAATGCCTTTTGGGCTAACAAATGTAGGAGCAACATTCCAAAGAGAAATGGATGTTGCATTTTATGATATCATAAATGTGTTCCTAGTTGTTTATCAGGATGATCTAACAACTTTCTCTAAAAAGGAAGGTGATCATTGTGACCATCTGGAAAAAAAATTTAACAGAGCTGTTGAATATGGTATATCCTTAAACCCAAAGAAGTGTGCTTTTAGGGTAACTGAGGGTAAGTTGTTGGGCCATATTATGTCAAAGGATGGTGTAAAGATTGATCCTGAAAGGGTAGAAACAATTGAAAAGGTACCTCAGCCCAATACAGTGAAAGGTATTCAATCTTTCTTTGGGCAGATAAATTTTCTCAGAAGATTTGTCACTAACTTTGCTGAAATTAGTAGACCTATTTTGAAAATGTTTAAGAAGGGTGCAAAGTTAGAATGGGAAGGAGAACCAACTAAAGCATTCCAAGAAATAAAGCAAGCCATTAAGAATACTCATATCTTAAAAATGCCAGATTATACTAAACCCATGCAATTTTTTTCATTTTCATCTTTCCATACTATTGCTGCAATTTTGTTGCAAAAGAACTCAGAGGGTTTTGAGAAACCCATTGCAGTTTTTAGTAAATCTTTGCAAGCTGCAGAACTAAAATATGATTTGAATGAAAAGAAGGCTTATGCACTAGTTAAGGTCATTAAAGCTCTTAGAAGTTATCTAATGGGAGAAAAATTGGTTGCATATGTGCCTAGTGCAGCTCAATAAAAGACATCTTCACACAATAAGAGGTGTCAGGAAGAAGATGTAGGTGGATCAACAAGATCCAAGAGTTTAACATTAGTATCCAAATCACCAAATTGGTGAGAGGATAGGGATTGGCCAAATTAATGGCTCAAACTAATTTGGATTCCAATAAGATAAATGTTTCAGAAGAAGAACACAGAGCTTATCTCCATGATATGGATGGTTGTGAGTGGTATGATAATTACATATATTACTTGTAGAGGATGAAATGTCTTGAAGATATGAGTGATAATAAAAAGAGGACATTGAAACTACATTCTATAAAGTATGCCATTGTTAATGGAAAGCTTGTTGGCATTTGCATGAAGATTGCATTAATGATATGTTATGTTGTTATTGATGTCAATTGAACCAGTAATGATATTGTTGATATTGTCTTGTAACTGGTAGGAAGAGCTTTGTGAAGGATATTGTCAACCGGTATGTAAGTTTGTGAGTTGAATTGGTAATTGGAGTAAAAGTTTAAACCCTTTCTATATTATGTAACTGGTAAACCCTACCAGTTGTTTTTGTCAAACCCTAACCGATTAAGGTTGTTGAATTGGTTATGTTGGTTTATGATTTGATGTTGAGCGGTAATGATGGTGACATATAAGGTCATTGTATGAAGACAAGGTCAATTGTTTTGGTGTATTTGTTTTTTTGTTTTTCTAGGGAATGATCAAAGTGTATTGCATCTAATGCAAAGTGTGTGATGAGTTACTGAGCTCGATGAAGCAGTAATCAAGGAGCGGTTGAGGTTTTCTTTATTGATATGTAGAGATTGCTATAAAGTCCAATGATCATGCTTGTACCGACTTGTTTGTAATCTTGATGAGAGGATTATATTTTTGTTGTGTTATTGACCTAATTGATTTGTATTTAAGGTCGATGAAGTTGTTTTGTTTAGTGTTGGAAAGAGTTGGCAAAAATCAGTAGTGTGTGGTTGCCGAACTGAAGAATGAGTCTACAGTTTAAGCAAAGGCAGATAGAAGCTTAAATGGATCTGATCAAGCAAGTGTAGTGTTATTCAGATAGATCAAGAAACTCCTATTGTTTTCTAACAATTACAGCAAAATTGAAATCCCCTAACTGGGTAAGCTCTAACAAGGTGGTCCATTAGGTTGGATTTTCAAATCCTCTACTGAGGTTACTCCTTATAGGGTATTTGCTTCTAACAAGAAATTTGTAGTCAATCCCTTAATTGGGTGATTCTTAACAGGATCAGTTCTTAACAGGACTTTTGTAAAAGCTTTAATAGGCTTGGCTCATAATAGGGCGAATTTTAAAAGAGTTCAGATATTATCTTGTGTGTCTCATCTCACCGTGGTTTTTACCTATTTGGGTTTTCCACATATAAATACTTGTGTCATGTGGTGAATGTTTTTGTGGTAATTATCTTATGGTTGATTTGATTAACTACTTAACTATTTCTGATAAGGCATGATAACCAAAAGCATTGAGAAATGAAGCATTGGCATATGATAAAGAATTTGGATGTTTACAAGTTAAATGTTGTTTATTGTTAAGTTGTTGTAATAGTCAACCAGTATTCTTATGAGTATTGATCTTGACAGTGGTATTTCATTGATAAGTTTACTTTGTATGTTTGAGTTTGAATTTGGGAAGTTTGTATCGATTTTTCTATTTATTGATTCACCATCCCCTCAGTAATCTACCAGATGCTTATTATTTAATCATGCCATCAATTGGTATCAGAGCATCTCAGGTCCTCTAAGGTCTAAGCCTAACAGCTTGAGGAAAAGATTTCCTAGATCATGATGAAGAAGGAAGGTCTGAAGTTCAACAGAGAAAACTATAGGATATGGAGCGACAGAATGAAGATTTAAATCAAGAGTCTGGGAAGTCAGTATTGGGATCATGTAGATACTAGGTATATTGCACCTACTAGGACTCTAACTAATGATTACAAGAAAGAACAACAAGAAAATCATCAAGCTTTAGAGGCTATTATCAGTTTCCTATCTGATGTTGAATATGTATATGTTCATGGTCTTGAAACTGCATATGAAGTATGGAAAAAACTTGAAGAGATTTATAGCGGTGATGAACATGTTAAGATTGCTAAAGATGAGAGTCTCAGAGGAAACTTTGATGACATGAGGATGTCTGAAGGTGAGAATATCCAGAAGTATGGTCAAAGGATAAAAGAGATAGTCAGTGAAATTGAGAGTGGAAGAGGGAAAGTGGAAGATGCCACTATAATCAGTAAGGTACTGAGAACCTTGCTATCGGTCTATGCTATTCGTGTTTCAGTTATTCAGGAGTTGAAGTCCATTGAAAAAACTAAGGTAACTCTTGACTCCATCATTGGCAAGCTTATTGCTTTTGAATTAAACGGTTATGATGGTAGTGTATAGAAATATGAGTCTGCATTTAGAGCTTCTGTTTCTAACCCATCTATGAGAAAAGTAGAGATACTAGTCATGGTTATGAATCTAGATCCAGTAGAGATGTTGATGATGAAGACAATTTAGTGGAGCTTAAAGCATTATTGGCAAAGCGGTTGCCTAGAGGCACTGGTAAATATAGAGGTAAATTACCTTTAAAATGTTTTTCATGCAATAAGATTGGTCACATAGTGGCTAATTGTCCTAATGGTGAAAATGAACACAAGAGAGATAAATTCAAGAAATATAAGGGTAAAGGAAAAAGAGATTGTCTTATTGTGATTGATAATGGTATCACTGATTACGAATCTGATGGTGATGCTAGTGAAGATGTTGTGTTTGTGGCTATTAAGGAAGAGATATCAAACCCGAAGGCACTAGTATCCATGATGGATAACTCTGATGATTGGATAATTGGTAGTGGTTGTTCACATCATATGACCGGTGATCGGAGAAAATTTCTTTCCTTGAAAGAATTTTATGGCGGTGTTGTTAGATTTGGCAATGACTCACCCTGCATGGTTAAAGGTAAAGGAGTTATTTCTCTTAATGGGAAGAACAATGCATATGATGTCTACTGGGTTGAAGGACTAAAGCACACTCTTTTGAGTGTGGGACAACTCAATGACAAAGGATACCCACTGGATTTTAAAAATGGTATGTGCAAAATCTTTGACAACAAAGGTGAATTGATTGCAACTGGGAAACAAACTAAAGGTACCCTATTTCACCTTAATTCTAATGTTAGCAACTGTTTTATTGCTAAAATAGATGATAGCTGGCTTTGGCATAGGAGATTTTGTCATATAAACTTTGATAACATTGTTAAAATGAGTAAGTCCAAGATAGTGAGAGGTTTGCCTCAGTTAGACAAACCAGTTAATGCTCTTTGGAAAGAATGTTAGTTAGGAAAGATGTCTTCTTCAACTTTCAAAAGAAAATCCTTTTCAGCAGAGCACTTGTTAGATTTGGTTCATATAGATCTTTGTGGATCAATAAGAAAAAAAAGCAAGGTGACAGATATTTTATGATTCTCACTGATGATTGCTCAAGGATGATGTGGGTCACATTCTTGAAGGATAAGCCTGAAGCTTTTGGTGATTTCAAGGCATTCAGGGCCTTAGCTAAGAAAGAGAGTGGTAAAAAGATAAAATGTTTAAGGACATATCAAGGTAGTGAATTTACTTCTGAGGAATTCACTAGATACTGTGAAGAGAATGGTATCAAATGACAACTTTCTGCACCAAGGACACCATAGTAGAATGGTATTGCAGAAAGAAACAACCGGTTAGTTGTTGAAGCTGCTAGGACAATGTTGATACAAGGAGGTGTAGCAAAAACCTTTTGGAGAGAAGTTGTTAGCACAACTATCTAGACAATGAACCTGGTTCTGGTAAAGAGAGGTAAGGAAAACACTCCTTATGAATATTGGTATGAAAGATCACCTGATGTTAGCTATTTTAAGATATTTGGAAGCAAATGTTTTATTAAGAGAGGTGATTACATTAGAAAATTTGAGGCTAAGAGTGATGAAGGCATATTTCTTGGCTATTCCACCAAGAGTAAGGCCTACAAATATTTTAACAACTAGACACAAAGAATTGTTGAGAGTACTGATGTTCGAGTGGATGAATTTCTTGAAGTCTCAAGGAACCAATTTAGAGAAAAAGGATGAAGATCCTTGCATTTTGTTTTTGGAACTAGAAACTGTGAAATATGAAACCAGCAAAGCAAATTTTGATGCACCAGTCCAATCGGAACAGATAAATTCAGAAGAAGATGATGACAATGAAGAAGCTGAACCTGAAGATAATGATCATGTTATTCCTAGATATGTGAGACTGAATCACAACTCTAAGTAGATTATTAGAGATAAGGATGCTATAGTGCTAACTAGAAGAATAATCAGAGAGAATTCTTGCATGATCTCCACCATTGAACCAAGAGTTGCTAAGGAGGCATTTGGTGATAATCATTGGGTTAAATCTATGGAGGAGGAATTGGATCAAATTGAGAAAAACAAAACTTGGACCCTAGTACCTCGACTGGTAAATAAAAAGGTTATAGGTACTAAATGGGTATACAGGAACAAGTTGAATGAAGATGGTGTTGTAGATCACAACAAGGCAAGATTATTCTGCAAGGCTTATGCGCAAGAAGAAGGAGAAGATTATGGCAAAAATTTTGCACCAGTAGCAAGACTAGAAGGTGTTAGAACTTTACTTGCATTTGCAGCCCATACAAAGTTCAAGGTATATCAGATGGATGTTAAGTCTTCATTTTTGAATGGGATATTGGAAGAAGAGGTATATATAGAGTAGCCAGATGGTTATGCTTTGAATAATGTGGAAGATATGGTATGCCGATTGCATAAGGCTTTATATGGATTAAACGAGACACCCAGAGCATGGTATGAAAGGCTTCATACACATCTAATGAAGATAGGATTTCTGAGAACCAATGATGATAGTAACATATATCTCAAGTCTAAAGGAGATGAAATACTAGTTAGTGAAGTATTTGTTGATGATATTATATTTGGGGGTAATGATGTCATGAGCAATAGTTTTGTAGAGGAAATGAAAAATGAGTTTGAAATGTCTTTAGTGGGGGAAATAAAAATTTTTATAGGCTTCCAGATACAACAAATGAAGAATGGTATTTTCATTAAATAGTCTAAGTATGTGAAAGAGGTTTTGAAGACATATGGCATGAGTGACTGTAAACCAGTTGGGACACCAATGGTTATAGGTTGTAAGTTGTCCAAGGAAGATGAATCTAATTCTATTGATGAGAAGGAATACAGGTCAATGACTAGCAAATTGCAGTATGTTGTTCACAACAGACCAGACATAGCCCATGCATTTGGCATAGTTGCTAGATTCCAGAAGAATCCTAAGGAGACACACCTGATAGCAACCAAGAGAATCTTTAGATACCTGAAAGGTACTGTTGAATATGGATTATGGTATCCATATGGAGGAAAATTTGATTTGAAAGCATACACAAATGCTGATTGGGTAGGAAATGTTGATGACTGGAAAAGCACAACCGGTGGAGCATTTTTTCTTGGAGGAAGGCTTGTTTCATGGAGTAGTAAGAAGCAAAGTTGTACTTCAAAATCTACTACTAAAGCTGAGTATGTTACAGCTTATATGAATTGCACACAGGCTATTTGGATGAGGCACATTTAGGAAGGTTTTGAGATGAAGATTTTAGAACCTATAAAGATTTTATGTGATAATACAAGTGCCATAAATATTTCTAAAAATCCTGTTTTGCATGCATGAACCAAGCACATTGAATTGAAGTATCATTTCTTGAGGGAAAAAGTTCAGAGCAAAGATGTTATCTTAGAGCATGTTTCTACCAAGGAGCAGCTTGCAGATATTTTAACCAAATCTCTTCCTAAGATTACTTTTGAGTATCTTAGAAGTCAGTTAGGGGTTGTCTTTCTTCATGAAGTTAGTTGAACATGATGTTGACTGCATCAGTCCCTGAATCATTTGTAGAATTTTACAAGGGTTGGTGTAGAAGTGGATGTATTCCATAGGGGGAGCATCAAGTTGCAGTATGTTGTTGATGCACAGTGAAAATTTAACATTACATGTTTTACTTTCAATTTGGCATTGCTGTCAAAGGGGGAGAAGAATTATGTGATTATGGGAAGGAAAACCAGTGACAGACTGAAGACAGAGAGAGAATGTGAATACTTGGTAATGTAAACCAAGATTCCTATTCACAATCCCAGCAGCAAAGCAATGGTGTTGATATTTGTATCACTGTCAATGCCAAAGGGGGAGATTGTTGGCATTTGCATGAAGATTTCATTAATGATATGTTATGTTGTCATTGATGTCAATTGAACTAGTAATGATATTGCTGATATTGTTATTATTGTTGATATTGTCTTGTAACCAGTAGGAAGATCTTTGTGAAGGATATTGTAAACTGGTATGCAAGTTTGTGAGTTGAACTGGTAATCGGAGTAAAAGGTTAAACCCTTTCTATGTTATGTAACTGGTAAACCCTAACCGATTAAGGTTGTTGAATTGGTTAGGGTGGTTTATGATCTGATGTTGAGCGGTAATGATGGTGACACGTAAGGTCATTGTATGAAGACAAGGTCAATTGTTTTGGCGTGTTTGTTTGTTTGTTTGTTTGTTTAGGGAATGAGAAAAGTGTATTTCATCCAATACAGCATGTGATGAGTTACTGAGCTCGATCAAGCGGTAATCAAAGAGCGGTTGAGGCTTTCTTGATTGATGTGTAGAGATTGCTATAAAATCTAACAATCATGCTTGTACTGACTTGTTTTTAATCTCAATAAGAGTTTGAGTTTGAGTTTGGGAAGTTTGTATCAAGTTTTCTATTTACTAATTCACCCCCCCTCTCAGTATTCTACCGGATACTTATTCTTTCATCATACCATCAAAGCTTTGGTGGAGAAGCAGTGATGGTGTTATGTTAAAGTGTGTTGACCAAGACCAAGCTCAGAAATGGTTGATATAAATGCATGGTGGAGTCTATGGAGGGCATTATATGGCCAAAACAACTGCACACAAGATATTGAGGTCTGGGTTTTGGTTGCCAACAATTTTTAAAGATGCACATCCGTTGGTCAGAAAATGTGATCCATGCCAAAGGTTTTCTGGGAAACTAAAGTTTTTTAGGGAATCTTCCATTAAATCCAGTAGAGGTGCAGGCTCCATTTCAGCAGTGGAGCATAGATTTTATTGGAGAAATAGCATGTAAATCTAGTGGTGGTCATTCTTGGATTTTGGTGGCCACTGATTACTTTACAAAGTGGGTAGAGACTATTTCAACCAGGAGAGAAACTAGTAATGTTGTCATTGATTTTCTTACATACAACATATTGACAAGACTTGGATGTCTTGAAAGGATAGTGTTTGATAATGCAATGAGTTTCAAATTAGAAGAATATACTAATTTCTGCATTAAATATGACATTCAGATATCTTACTCATCACCTTACCACCCACAAGGAAATGAACAAGCAAAATCAAGCAACATGAGCTTGATTAATATTATCAAAAGAGTCCTAGAAAAGAATAAGAAGGCTTGCGACTCAAAGTTGAAATTTGTAGTTTGGGAAAATAGGGTAATAGTGAAAAAGGAAATAGGATGTGCTCCTTTTGACTCAGTATACAGAATACATACAAGGTTACCCCAAAACAATCTGATAGAAATTATGTATAAGTTTTTCCAGACTTATGATAATGACATAGATGATGAGATGTAGTTGAGAGTTGAAGCATTGATAGAACTAGATGAGATTAGAAGAGAAGCTCATGCTAAAAATGCAAAGTTACAAATGCAAGTAAAAAAATTGTATGACAAAAGAGCAACTGTAAGAAAATTTCAAGTGGATGATCTGGTTCTAATGTGGAATGTCAGATTAGAAGATAAAGGAAAACATGGCAAATTTGATGCCATTTGGCTTGGTCCATATCTAATTCAGAGCAAGTGGGGAGAGGATTCATATTTTCTCCAACAAATATCTGGTGACACTCTTGAATTGCCTGTTCATGGAAAATCCTTGAAGCTCTACTTTTCTTAAAGTAGTTTTCTTCCATGAGCATTATATTAGGTCTTGTAAATAGTAGAGTAGATTTCTTTTCTGTTTAAGTTTCCTTGTTCATATAACTTCCTATTTTTTGTCTGTTCTGCAAATGGTCTGCTCCACTTGAGATTCTGAATTCTCGCTTCATTCCAATGGAATGAACATCCCCAACCAGAGCCACTAGTAAACCTACAAAATTACCTAGCAAAAAATTTGATATCCTTATGAAAAACTTTTGTCATTTTGAATTAAATTTGTTCTCTATTATTTCCCTCATGCTTGGGGTTTAGGGTTTTATGCATTTTTTATTGTCTTTGTTAAAACCCCTAAATTTGTTTTAATCATGTTACCTTTTTTAACTTAAGTCTGAGGGTTGCTTTGTCATTGAGGGGGCCATGTCTTTTCCTAAGGCATTAATCCTTTTAGTCAGCCCCCTATTAATTTTTTCTATGTTTTGCACTGCATTTATTTTAGCCCCGCGGGCAGGTCCACCCATTTTTTCTAATGTTATGTCTACCCTTTATCATCCTAGGTAGGTCCCCTTTTAATATTTTAGCGAGCATTTTATTATTTTTCCTAAGTTTGAGCCTTAAAATCTTGCCGATATCTTTACTCTAAAGATCGAGCTACTAAAGACTTGTCAATTTGCACATGCAATGAACAAACGGTGATGTTTTAATCATAATCAAAAAGGTGCTCGATCGTTAAGCGACTAAGGTTGGCGGTCACCATGGCAGGGAGATAACATCCAAGTAGATCCAACAGTTCTTGCAAGCCCATGGTAGAAGATGCAAGGAGGATAATGATCGCGACATTGCGAGATGATGCCACGTGTCCAAGGCGAGCCGAGATAAGCCAATGGTGGGACCGATTTACCAAGGTGAGATGGCGGTGAGCTAGATGTGCTATGTCATACCTTTTGATGGGCCTACTTGCCACATATTAAAGTCAATGTTAGATTGAACGGTCTTGTTCATGTGATTTGCCAGCATGGAGCTGATCAACGGTTGAAATTCAAATTGGATTCAAATGCAAAATGAAGTTGTTTTGATTAAGTAAAAATAGGTTTTTGAAAGGAACCCGAACCTTTTACATATAAGGAAAAAGAGAAATAATTAGAGCTTAAAAGAACCATGCCTAATCACTCCATCAAAAGAATAGATCCCACTTGAACCAAAAAGGGATTCAAATGCAAAATGAAGTTGTTTTTACACTCGCGTGGGTAGTAATGGCAGATAGGACGGTGACTCTTCATTCCATAAGACAATTAAATGCATTTTCTCAATCATTTTGAATCACCAAAGCATTCAAAAGAGATCGAAGAGTGATTGCAGAGCTGAAGGAGCTTTCAACGACTTCTTGCAATGTGAAATTAGGGTTTTCTGGTATGTTTCAAAGTAGTAAGTTTGTCTAAGCTTTTTCAGCTGTTTTAAAGCAATTAAAGCTGTAAATTGCATGCAAAACATAGGGAAAGAGTTTCAATTTATTCTAGGTTTAGAGATAAGATAGAAAGAGGTGAAAATTTGCTTGAACAAATTGTTGTGATTAAATTTTTGTGCTAGCCCTAGTCTTTTCTTTCTAGACTCAAAGAATCATAGTGAAAATCCTAGTTTAGGAGATGGCACCTCAGAGAAATCACTCGGGACAAATAGAATACCTTAAAAGAAATTGTTTTCATGATTTCTTGGACCAATTGAAGCCCTCAATCAATAATAAGTATCAAGGTCAAAGATTCGCACATGGACAAACCCTAGGGGAGGGTTTAGTCAACAAAGCCTGCAAGATATCAGATGCAAAGGTGTCGATGTCAAGGCTGAATATGTTCAGGCTATGGTTTGGTCAAAGGAATTTACCAACCCCACTTTCATAGGCATGGTAGTATGACTTATGAAAATTGATTGTGCCTAATGTGTTTATGGATGTTGACCTATTCAGATCGATAGCAGACATATATGACCCAATTCTGAGAGTCATGAGAGGAAATAAGGGAGAAGTTCGGATGTCCATCTCAAGAGAGGAATTTCAAAAGGTTTTTGATTTATATGAACCCTCTTCTATCCTTGAACCCATTGATTTGGAGGAATTGAAGGAGTATGAAAAGACAAGGTTTCTAATCAGAGCAAGATTGCTCACATCCCACTTGGCTAAGGCAATAGACACACAATACTATATTGTCCCAAGTGTTAAAGAGCCTTTTCCAATTGATGCTTTTGCACACTAATTCAGGGCTACATTATTCTCACTGTGTTAGGTTTTAGGTCTCCATCGAGGTACAGTAATCCCAAAGGCATACATGCATATGGGGATTCATATTGAACATCCATATTTTGTAGTGATCTATGACTTTTCTCCATATCTTGCAGATAATATACATGAGGGGTTGCTGCAAATTAAAAAAGGTGACATTGATACATCATTCTACTAGTACTCCATCCTTATGTACATGTTCTTGTACAAGAATGCATATTTCTTTATAGAATAAATGGAGTTGATAAGGGTGGTACATGGAAAAATCATGTCGGTGAAGGTTTGGAGTGTGCACATGGCATGGGACAGAAAAGATGCAAGCTCTGTAGGATTTGACAACTGCTTTGCATCCAAACTTAGGGCTCGGCTGGTAGTCAATCCACCAATAATTACAGTAGAATTGCATGATTTTATGAGGCCAATGGAGAGAATGATAGAGCTGAAACTCAAGCATAATTGGGGGGATATCATTCCCTATTCTGTGAGCATAGTGATAATACTATATGGTTTTCATGGACAAACACATATGTTGCCCATTAATGTTCCATTGAGATTAGGATTTGCAGAAGTTATGTGGCAATTGGGCTCCATTCATGAAGAAGAGCTAACAAAGAAAGGTAAAGGCACATTCTTCCCCAATTACACTGTAGTTCCTTAATTTGTAATTCTTAAAGGAGGATGGGTCCATTTTGATAAGTTTCTTGCTCCTTATTTTTTGAGAGTCAACAATAAGAGGCATAGTGACCCAAAAGGTTTCTTTCACATATTAAGAAAAAAAATAAAAGGAACCCAGATGCCTTATTATTTTGATTTTTCAGAAGATATAATCAAGAATGAGTTTGATTTGAATAAACAAGAAGTTAGAAAAGAAAGGTGGTTATCTTACAAAAATATTCTTGATAAATTCCATAGGCTAGATCCCAAATATGATCTATTGATTACAAGATCATATAATAAATAGAAAAGTTATGTTCTTGTTACAAAAGAACTTTTTAACTCTCATGTATGTCTCTTCACCAGTTCTCCTCTCTATAGATCTCTGTCAATTCTCTAATCACCTTCTCTCTACTGCAACCTTATCTCCTGCTGCAACTCACTCTCTGCTCCATCTCACTCTCTATTGGACCCTTACCGGTTCAACCTCTTCCCCTTCTTTGTCAGTTTTGCTCACTTCACACTACTAGTTCTCAACTTGTCGGTTACTTTAGTTGCAGGCTTAATTCTGCATTGGTCTTCTCTGTTTCTTCTTTGCAGGATCACTCTTCTCTTGTTCCTCTGTCGGTTACTTCTCTTGATCTTAAGTTCACACCACTTTCAGGCTCAATGACAGTCTGTTGGTTTCTTTACCCCCACCGGTTGCACTCTTCTCACCGGTCCTCTCTTAAGCACACAGTCACCATGATCTTCAATGAATTTCTTTGACTGGTTGACTCTTTGCTTCTCTTTCACTCTCTATCCTTCATCACCTAGCCTACAAAATCATTAAAAAATCTTCAGTCATGAGTCATCATATTTATACTTCAGTTTTCCTGCAATGACTGCTATTCAAACTTCTGGCTCGCTAGGGTTTCTTCATCGACCTTGAGGCAAACCAAATGCAATCAGATCTCCTTACAGAGATTGACCACCTGCAAAAAATCAATCAGACTCTGCCAATCACATTGGGTTCAGAACATGTTTGCCCTATTTGGCAAACACAACACCTTCTTCAGTTTGCACTTGTCAAACACATATGAAGCAATCACGTAGATAGCTTCGCATGCCCTGATCAGCACTCGGACACTCAGCCTCGATCATAAAGTCATCAAATCATATTTTTGTCCTCTGATCAGTCTCGAGCTGCACCCTTCAACTCTCGACCCATGAAACATGCTATCTACATTAATATTGACCAATTACCACCTACCTCACCGACAACACTTCATCAACCACAACATGCATGACACTTGTCTCCTATGTGTCATCATTGTTGGCATTCACCTCTGCTAAGACTTTTGTGTCAGTCTAGACAAGATCATCGACCAACCACACAACTGAGTTCATCTACCGATTCATAGACCCTGTCAGTTACACCCTAACTGGTCTACCTTCAGCCTTGCACTCTTCTTCTCTTCTAGTGGAGCACCTAAACCGGTTAGCACAAATGTCAACCTACCTCTTGTTGGGAGTATTTAAAATTGAGTCAAAGTTTTTAGGCCTATTTCAAAATTTTGCTCTGCATGTCAGAAAAGTACCCAAATGAGTCAATTTGAACGGCTTAGTTTGCAAGGGGGTAAAATGGAGCCAGTTGATTTTCAGAGGGTAAGGCTTGGGATTCATGTCCTACACCTTTCATTTGGCCTATTCAGTGATGTGCAACTTTCAAAATTCAATTTGGATGAGTTTATGAGGTACCCAGTTTGAGGGGTGAGCTGGAAGTGCATTTTTGGCACAAATGTAGATTTTATTGAGTAGCCTTCTTTGAGCGATTACATCTTTTTCCCTATTGATCGTCATGGATAAATTCAAAGTGGATTCAATTCTATGCATAAATGTGAGTCAGCTTGCAAAATTTTAAGTCTTGGCAAATCCATTTGCGTAGTGTTTGAAGCCAAATCCGTTTGCAGTTTCTATGTTTTGGCAAGTCCCTGCTTCGACAGCTAGTCGGAGCCCTGTTTCGCACAAGTGTAAAAGTTGCCTCAGTAAGAGTCATGTCAAAATGTTTATTCCAGGATAATTTTGGTATAAATGATGAGCTACGTTTCAAATTTCAAGGCTCTACCAATCCGTTTGATCAGTTTTCAAAAGAGCTCATTTTGCCATCAAATTCAGTTATCCGCACTCCAGTGTTATATCAGTTAATCTAGCCATTTTGGTGAGTGCACCATTTGCATCCTGTTAGTCTCGTGATTGAACTCAGATTTCCAAGTTTTAAAATGTACTTTAAGGTACCTATGTTCCGAATTTGAGGACCCACGGAGGTCGTTTGATATTTTTGAGAAAGGCGTCATGTGTTGCCAGGACATTGACTTTATCAGGTCCGCAGTGTCGACAAAGCCAGTTGGGCATTTTCAACAATTAATATCTCTTCGCTCAGGACTCATCTTGAGAAACCTTTTTGTAGAAATCATCCTTGTATATCAGAGTACACGCCTGTCAGATGGCGAGCTCCAGAAAGGTGTTTTGACAGGTTTGAAAATTACGTCTTCGCGATTAAATACAAAAATTGTGGCATAATTGCCTGAAGGTTGTAAAATGTGGATTAATGATCCGAAAACGATGCCCATCATTTCCAGAGGTGTGTTTAAAGTTCCTGAATCATTCCAAATGTCAATTGCATGAAATCAAAAAAAATTTTAGTCGGACCCACTTTGAGGCCCGACCTGGCTCATGGCCGTGCATTATTTTTAATGGCGAAATGGTCTGAAATTCATGTTAATGTGTAAGCTATTTGTAGTTGGAGGCAAGAATGTTTGGTTTTATTAAGCCAAGTATATCTTATAATTCAATTGGTATGTAAGTTCAAAGTAAATGGAATGTGTTGTGAGGAGGCCTTTTGAAACATTCAACCAAATATTTTTTGGCAACTGGTGCAGCATTTAAAAGAGGAAATGAATTCTCCAACAGCCTCTTCATGTGAAACATTGCAAGGCGTAAAAACTCCAACAATGGGCATTTGAAATGCCTAATTTAATAGAGCATGTGAGGAGGCCATTAATTCTTCAGGCTAATGTAAATTAGCAGATGATTGAAAACCAGCTAATTCTCCCAGTATGAAATTCTGATCAAATACATTGCCATCAGTCTAATTTTCAGCATGGTTATTGAATGTGTGAACTGGCAATGTTGAAATTTCAAAAAATTAAACTTCCAGCCAATAGCAATTTCAAATGGCAGGCATAAGGGCCATGATAATTTTACTTTGTCCTCCTTGCTGTGGTATGTGGGGTTTTATGTTTTCAAATTAATGTATATTGGCAGCCAATGTTCTTCTTGGTGGAGTGGTGAATGAAGAAGCAATTAAAACATTCAAAGCAAATGCAAACCAGATTGTGTCTTCCCTCCCTCATGTGCCTTTTTATCCTCCTTGTTGTACGTAGATGGTGACAGGCAGCGTTGAAACCAAGTGGTAAGTGTGCAGCTTGTGTGGTGGTCTTCAAACCCCATGCTGTCTTCTCCTCCCTTGGCTATGATCTTCTCTGGTGCAATGTTCAACAAGGCATTAAAACCCAGCATTCTTACCTTCTCCTTTGGTCACGTGGGGGTTTTAAATCAGCAAAGTGGAATGAGAATGGAAATGCCAATGCCCATCTAGCTCCTCCCTGCTGCGTTGGAGTAGAGTTTGAAGAAGGGAGCATGTAAAAACCTCCACGCATAAGCAAACCAGCAGGCCTAAAGCCTTGCCATCATTCACCTTCCCTTATGTGCAGTTCACGTGGTATGTAGAGGTAGTTGCAGAAGACTTCAATGAGTCTCATGTGGCATGTTCAAGGGGGGGGTTTTTCAGAGAGTTTTTTTTTTTTTTTAACAAAAGGGCAATCAGGCAGAAATCACCATACCAAATTGCAGATTTGGCAAATGGAAATGCCAATGAGGCCTCTAGCATCCTCCCTTGCAGTGTGGCGTGGTTGGAAAGACCATCAAACTTCATGCAAATGTCCAAAAATGCCATTAAAGTCTTAGAAAAGCTTCAAACATGCAGCTACAGGTAAAACATAATATCCCACATTGGTTGGGAAATGGTCTATTTTAATGTTTATAAGCAAGAATGCACAATAGTAATATGTCTAAGCCATAAAGGCTTTTGACGGATGCTGCTTGATGGCACCCAAGGTAGGCCCATGCATGAGCATGGATCCCAAGGCGACGGAGTAAATGACTGAGCAGCGACCAAGTGGATCCCATGCAGGCACGCTTCTTGAGGCAGACAGGCAGAATTTTGCAAACAAAGGTCGGGTTAACGAGTGAGCTGGTTCAAGATGGATCAACGGTGCGCGCTATTTCACAAAAGGAAGATGCACGCGAGTTACACCCTGCGAAGTTGCGAAAGCTAGGTGGCGGGTACAGTCAGATGTCCAGCCGGTGAGGTCCCGGTGAGGTGGCGATGAGGTGGCACCTAGGTGGCGATGACGTGGCACTGAGGTGGTGTACACGTGGTGGCCAAGTGGCAGTGACAAAGCAGATGACGTGGTAGTGATGAGGTGTCATCCCAGGTGGCGTCCGGTCAACCCCATCGACCAATCGGAGGCCGCCACGTGGCAAGGCGTTAGAGCACATCAAAGGCAAAAATCAAAATTAAAATGAGTAAATGATATAGTCCAAACTATATTAAATTTCGAAAAATTCAAATGACTGAGCACAAATGGGAATTAATTCGCCCAGGGTCTAAATTTTGGCCAAAATATAAAGTGTTATATGTTTTCGGAAAGTTCTCGAAGTGAGGAATCCGATTATGGGGTCATTTTGATGAATGTGAGATATTTTGGAAGCATTTTGGCTAGGAGTAAAATTCAATTAGAGAGAAGATATTTGATAATTTCAGTTGCAGATTTGATTTTCTTCCCTCCTCTTTTGATTCCCAATTCTTCTCGGTTGTAATGGTTCCATAAATTTGGAAAATGCTCTAGATTTGATGGCTTCCATTTTCTGAAGATCTTGACCCAAGTTTGTAAATGCTTCTGTTTGGTTTCAGGGTATAGAGATTGCAGTGCAGTGTTGTAAATATGGTTTTAGTTGCAGGTCTTGCTTGTGTCAGGCATGAGTAAATTCCTCATAGTATTGTCTCTAGGTATGCATTTCATTATCATAAATTGAATCCTCAAGGAGGATGAAGATTTGTCAATTTTAAGGAAATTGTGTGACTGTTTATAGGTATCCTTCAAGGAAGGTTTTAAATTCTATAGTCAGTCATAAATGATGAAATGTATTTCTAGATTTGATAAATTTGTGAATGAATCAAATAGTGCATTAATATAAGGTATTGGTGCATGAATATTTTGTTTAAGAAAAATAAGCTTGCATATATGATTCATATTTGTAGTTCTATCTGTGACTCTGTTGCCCAATGAACAAGGCACTGGTCTTTGCAAGTTTGGGGATGTTTTCAGATTAAACAAGTTAAAAGATAAATCTATGTCCCTTTATGTTTAGGGGTTAATGTTCTATCCTTCCAAAGCTCTATTTCACCTATTATTTGTATAAGATCCAACCCATCTGTACATGTTACCTAATTTGGTGAGCTTGTGGAATGGTTTGTCTGCTCATTGTTGATGTAGTCTTATGTTTGTGATTGTTGTATTCAATGCATCAAAAGGGTGTCCCCCCGTAGGTCTAGTAGAACCTGAAGTGCAAGAGGATCATTAGGATCCTATGTTATGTTGTCCAAGCCCTGAGGTGTTTCATTAATTGAGATTGGCTATCTCATAGATAGATTTACAGGTGTCCTGGGTTATCACTTTTGGTGAACAACAAAAATGGCGACTCTGCTGGGGATGCTGAATAGAAATTGCCTAATTTCATCCAGTTAGTCAGTCCATTGCATATGCATAGAGTTGAAAGTGGTTTTATGGTGAAGAGAATAGTTCTTGTTCTGGATCTATAACATGATATGTTTTACATGTCATATATCGTATGAAGGAGTAACAAATAAAAGTTATATTGCTTAGTTGTGAGCAAGTCCTTGCTGCTGTATGCAAATTTTTCCCCAATTCCTTATTAGGTGGCGACTCTAGTCTCTGTATCGGTGCTTGAAGGAAGTTTGTGTTCCAAGACTTTCACAAGATTAGTAGATAATCTTATGAATCATATTAAGGTGCATATGGTTTAATTAGCAGATTCACACTTAAGTGCTTTCATCATAAAAGCTTGAGAAGAAAGGTGCAGTAATAGCCTGGAAGAGTGAATTGGTTGCAGCAAGATTGAAGGAGACAATAAAGAACTTGAATGTGTGTTGAATGGTGTTTTGTTGTTCAAAATATCCTCTGTGCAAGAGGTGGCGACTCTGATGTAAAAGACAGTGCTAAAGTATGGAGTAAATCTCCAGATCTAAATGTCTTACAGCTGCAAATCTCCAGGTATTTTTCAGAGGTTTCAAATGCAAGAGATCTCTTCTGAAAGTTTGAATGTGTAATGTCATTTTCCCATTTAGTGAACAACACTAGTCTAGAGGGAAAGAGAGGATCTCAAAATTGATTTGCATATCTATGTTGCTAAAATATTCAGTGTATGTGATCTTCCGTAGTATGCAAATTTAGGAAAGATTTGTGTCAAGTAGTGTTATGAATAGATCAGTATAAGGATACTTGCTTGAGGTTTTTTATTCCAAATTGTATAATCATTTGTGGGAATAGGAAAAATGAGCAGTGAAGCTTTTCAGTCTTGTGTATTTCCACATAGAACCATGCCTGGTGAAATGTCACAACCGTATAATAGGAGAAGTTTCGTCATGAACCATTATGCTGCTCTAAATTTCAGAGATATTTCGGGTTACCCAAATCCCATACCCACAGAATTCAGAAAGTATTTGCCCATATTCAGTGGGAAGAAATCAGAATCAGCATGTCAACATGTTAAAAGATTTTCAGATTTGATAGGAGAATTCGAAATTTGCCAAGAAGATGTATGCATGAAGTTGTTTATTCAGTCATTAAAAGAGGATGCAAGATATTGGTTTTCTTTTTTGCTAGTGAATTCTATTACCTCATGGGAAGAATTGGTTTCAGATTTCATGGATCAATTCGATGAGAAGGTGAGTGATTCCAAATTGCTGAAAGAATTCACCTATATACAAATCAGGGAAGATGAATTGGTACCAACATTTAATATCAGATTTTCACAAGCTTTGTCCAAAATTTCCAAAAAGTATAAACTTGATGATAAAGTATGTCTGGATGTTTATATGAGTGCATTTGATGAAAAGATGAGCTTCTTATTGAGAAACAAAGAGCCCAAAACTTTGTATGAAGCTTTTAACACAGCTAGAGACATTGAAAATAATTTGAAATTTGGGATAGCCAAGAAATTTGTGTCTGTTGTAGTTCCTTAACAAAATGCCTTTGATGGTGAAATACCATGTGAGACTCAGCAATTCATTCCGTGTCCAAGTGCATCAAGCTCTGCAGTTCTGAATGGTTTGGGTGATGCATGTGTATCAGATTTAAATGAGAGTCAAGAGCCTTTGCTATTAATGTTGGTTGCCTCTCACAGTAATGATAGAATGATTAGTGTGCAATGTTATGATAATGCTGATATGGAGATTGATATATACAAGGGATATGTACCATTTGATTTATATGCCAGTTATGTTGATTATGTGGCTGCCAACTACCAAGTGAGTCATGCATCTCTTCAGGATAATATTAATGAAAATAATGATGGTGATGACCATCAATATTTACATGTTGCTGATGTATTTGATGTTGAAATACCAAATACAGAGGGATTACTAAGTGTTGCTATTTGTGCAAGCAAAAATGTGCCATATGATGAAAATCAGAATTGTTTAGTGCAAACAATAGTTGATCCTCACTTAGATATTGATAATCTTAATTGTGTTGAGGATGAAGTAAATCTATTTTCAGATTTCACTTCAGATTTCACTTCTTGTAATCATTTTGATAATCTTTCTATTTTGAAAGTTATGCACAAAGTAAATTCAGAAAATTGTGATGGTATGCATGATTGCAATGAAGATATAGCACACATGGATGGAGAAAATTTTACGGAATCTCACATGGAACAACAAAGTGCAATGCAAGTCCAGAAGATTGCAGAACTTAAGAAAGCTCTTGAAGTTGTGGACAAGAAGGTTCAAATGTTGGAGAGCCTTCGAGCTGTTAATGAAGACCTTCTGCAATATGGTAAAGAGGATTCTTTGGAAAAGGACTATGAATTGAATGCTTGTACACTTGATGAACATGCTGAAAACTCATCTGATGAAGTAAATTGCAGCGATGTTCATTTTCATTCTTTGGTTGATGATGAGTGTTCTATTGGTTTAGAAGATCAGTTGTGGCAAGATAAGTTTGATTATCTTGATTTTTAGAATGATGGTCATAGGGTAAAATCTCATGAATGTGAAACATGGAACATTAAGGATTGTTCCAACCAAGTGTCAATTTCTTCTTTGTCTGATGAAGATGATTATAATGATAGTACGGATGGTATCTTTAGCAATTTTACTAATGTTCTATTCAATGTTGATATAGATACAGACCAACCATTTCAGTGCCATAATGTTCATAAAGGGATTGTCCATTTGGTTTCTAACCCTTTGTATGAAGAGATAATTGATCAACCAGATGTTGTAAATGATGAACCAGTCCATAATACTGATGAAATTTCGAACAGCAATAGCGTGGGTTGTAAAAAATTGTTTCATGATGAAGGTAAGAGGCATGGGTTATGTGATGATCATTTAAAACCACAAATGAAAGTGTTTCAGGTGGGTATAAGTTTGGATGAAAAAGATTCAGCTGAGGATTTGCTTCAGCCAGAGGTATGCATTCTTTTCCATGAAGGGGATGTTGAGAATGCAAAGGTTTTCAGTTTGATAAGCAAGGATAGTATGAGGTGTGATCAGCGTAGTGAAGTATCACATCCAAATGGTAATGTTCATGTTCCTTGTTTGCATCAACTGGTTAGTAATGCCCCTCATTCTATGAATTTAAATGATAACAAGGTGAGTGCTGATAGGAATTGCAATGTTGAAAATGAGTGTTTTATTTTTCAAGTTCAGCATGATGATGTCCTTGCAAATAGTAGAGTTGAGTGGGACAGTGAAAGGTATGTCAACTTGTGGGAATGCCTCTATGGTGATTTGTCTCACGATTTTACTTATGTTGAAATAATGCGTAATTACGAAGTTCAGAATCAGACTAGAGGTAAGCACACTAGTTGTTTCAGTAATGAGACAAAAGAGGTGGATTTTAAAATCTATGCTCAGTTGTTACTGGAAGATGCCTTTGTTTGGATCATGGTATTAAGTGACGAGAATCAGATTTTCGACAGAGGTAAATGCTAGAATTGTTTGAGCAGCTTGTATTCAGTTTTAAGCATGTTTGTATATCTTGTATAGTTGCTTTGCTTCAGTTGTGTGGTTTTCAATAAAGTGCCCTATTGTTTGGGTAGAATAAGGAAGCCTAGTTTTTGAAATGAGATGAGAAGAGAAGAATTGAGAGAAGAATGATCCATTTTTGGGAGGTCTGCTTAACCAAAGATATCTGGATTCTTGTGTTGATCTTGCAGTCAACCATCCCCAGTCAGAGCCACTGTTGGGAGTATTTAAAATTGAGTCAAAGTTTGTAGGCTTATTTCAAAATTTTTCTCTGCATGTCAGAAAAGTACCCAAATGAGTCAGTTTGAATGGCTTAGTTTGCAAGGGGGTAAAATGGAGCCAGTTGATTTTCAGAGGGTAAGGCTCGGGATTCATGCCCTACACCTTTCATTTGGCCTATTCAGTGATGCGCAGCTTTCAGAATTCAATTTGGATGAGTTTATGAGGTACCCAGTTTGAGGGGTGAGCTGGAAGTGCATTTTAGGCACAAATGCAGATTTTATTGAGTAGCCTTCTTTGAGTGATTACATCTTTTGCCCTATTGATTTTCATGGATAAATTCAAAGTGGATTCAATTCTATGCATAAATGTGACTCAGCTTGCAAAATTTCAAGTCCTGACGAATCCATTTGCTCAATTTTTGAAGCCAAATCCGTTTGCAGTTTCTATGTTTTGGCAAGTCCCTGCTTCGATAGCTAGTCGGAGCCCTGTTTCGCACAAGTGTAAAAGTTGCCTCAGTAAGAGTCATGTCAAAATGTTTATTCCAGGATAATTTTGGTATAAATGATGAGCTACGTTTCAAATTTCAAGGCTCTACCAATCCGTTTGATCAGTTTTCAAAAGAGCTCATTTTGCCATCAAATTCAGTTATCCGCACACCAGTGTTATATTAGTTAATCTAGCCATTTTGGTGAGTGCACCATTTGCATCCTGTTAGTCTCGTGATTGAACTCAGATTTCCAAGTTTTAATATGTACTTTAAGGTACCTATGTTCCAAATTTGAGGACCCACGGAGGTCGTTTGATATTTTTGAGAAAGGCATCATGTGTTGCCAGGACATTGACTTCATCAGGTCCGCAGTGTCGACAAAGCCAGTTGGGCATTTTCAACAATTAATATCTCTTCGCTCAAGACTCATCTTGAGAAACCTTTTGGTAGAAGTCATCCTTGTATATCAGAGTACACGCCTGTCAGATGGCGAGCTCCAGAAAGGTGTTTTGACAGGTTTGAAAATTACGTCTTCGCGATTAAATACAAAAATTGTGGCGTAATTGCTTGAAGGTTGTAAAATGTGGATTAATGATCCGAAAACGATGCCCATCATTTCCAGAGGTGTGTTTAAAGTTCCTGAATCATTCCAAATGTCAGTTGCATGAAATTGGAAAAAAATTTAGTCGGACCCACTTTGGGGTCCGACCTGGCTCATGGTCGTGCATTATTTTTAATGGCGAAATGGTCTGAAATTCATGTTAATGTGTAAGCTATTTGTAGTTGGAGGCAAGAATGTTTGGTTTTATTAAGCCAAGTATATCTTATAATTCAATTGGTATGTGAGTTCAAAGTAAACGGAATGTGCTGTGAGGAGGCCTTTTGAAACATTCAGCCAAATATATTTTGGCGACTGGTGCAGTGTTTAAAAGAGGAAATGAATTCTCCAGCAGCCTCTTCATGTGAAACATTGCAACGCGTAAAAACTCCAGCAATGGGCATTTGAAATGCCTAATTTAATAGAGCATGTGAGGAGGCCATTAATTCTTCAGGCTAATGTAAATTAGCAGATGATTGAAAACTAGCTAATTCTCCCAGTATGAAATTCTGATCAAATGCATTGCCATCAATCTAATTTTCAGCATGGTTATTGAATGTGTGAACTGGCAATGTTGAAATTTCAAAAAATGAAACTTCCAGCCAATAGCAATTTCAAATGGTAGGCATAAGGGCCATGATAATTTTACTTTGTCCTCCTTGCTGTGGTATGTGGGGTTTTATGTTTTCAAATTAATGTATATTGGTAGCCAATGTTCTTCTTGGTGGAGTGGTGAATGAAGAAGCAATTAAAACATTCAAAGCAAATGCAAACCAGATTGTGTCTTCCCTCCCTCACGTGCCTTTTTATCCTCTTTGTTGTGCGTAGATGGTGACAGGCAGTGTTGAAACCAAGTGGTAAGTGTGCAGCTTGTGTGGTGGTCTTCAAACCCCATGCTGTCTTCTCCTCCCTTGGCTATGATCTTCTCTGGTGCAATGTTCAGCAAGGCATTAAAACCCAGCAACCTTACCTTCTCCTTTGGTCACATGGGGGTTTTAAAGCAGCAAAGTGGAATGAGAATGGAAATGCCAATGCCCATCTAGCTCCTCCCTGCTGCGTTGGAGTAGAGTTTGAAGAAGGGAGCATTGAAAAGCCTCCATGCATAAGCAAACCAGCAGGCTTAAAGCCTTGCCATCATTCACCTTCCCTTATGTGCAGTTCACGTGGTATGTAGAGGGAGTTGCAGAAGACTTCAATGAGTCTCATGTGGCATGTTCAAAGGGGGGGGGTTTTCAGAGAGTTTTTATTTTTATTTTAACAAAAGGGCAATCAGGCAAAAATCACCATACCAAATTGCAGATTTGGCAAATGGAAATGCCAATGAAACCTCTAACATCCTCCCTTGCAACATGGCGTGGTTGGAAAGACCATCAAACTTCATGCAAATGTCCGAAAACACCATTAAAGTCTTAGAAAAGCTTCAAACATGCAACTACAGGAAAAACATAATATCCCACATTGGCTGGGAAATGGTCTATTTTAATGTTTATAAGCAAGAATGCACAATAGTAATATGTCTAAGCCATAAAGGCTTTTGACGGATGGTGCTTGATGGCACCCAAGGTGGGCCCATGCGTGAGCATGGATCCCAAGGCAACCGAGGAAATGACTGAGCGGTGACCAAGTGGACCCCATGTAGGCACGCTTCCTGAGGTAGACAGGCAAAATTTTGTAGACAAAGGTCAGGTTAACGAGTGAGCAGGTTCGAGATGGATCAATGGTGCACGCTATTTTGTGAAAGGAAGATGCACACGAGTTACACCCTACGAAGTTGTGAAAGCCAGGTGGTGGGTACAGTCAAATGTCCAGCCGGTGAGGTCCTGGTGAGGTGGCGATGAGGTGGCACCTAGGTGGTGATGACCTGGCACTGAGGTGGTGTACACGTGGCGGCCAAGTGGCAGTGACAAAGCAGATGACGTGGCAGTGATGAGGTGTCATCCCAGGTGGCGTCCGGTCAACCCCATCGACCAATCGGAGGCCGCCACGTGGCAAGGCATTAGAGCACATCAAAGGCAAAAATCAAAATTAAAATGAGTAAATGATATAGTCCAAACTATATTAAATTTCGAAAAATTTAAATGACTGAGCACAAATGGGAATTAATTCGCCCAGGGTCTAAATTTTTGCCAAAATATAAAGTGTTATATGTTTTCGGAAAGTTCTCGGAGTGAGGAATCCGATTATGGGGTTTATTTTGACAAATGTGACATATTTTGGAAGCATTTTGGCTGGGAGTAAAATTCAGTTAGAGAGAAGATATTTGATAATTTCAGTTGCAGATTTGATTTTCTTCCCTCCTCTTTTTATTCCCAATTCTTCTCAGTTGTAATGGTTCCATAAATTTGGAAAATGCTCTAGATTTGATGGCTTCCATTTTCTGAAGATCTTGACGCAAGTTTGTAAATGCTTCTGTTTGGTTTTAGGGTATAGAGATTGCAGTGCAATGTTGTAAATATGGTTTTAGTTGCAGGTCTTGCTTGTGTCAGGCATGAGTAAATTCCTCACAGTATTGTCTCTAGGTATGCATTTCATTATCATAAATTGAATCCTCAAGGAGGATGAAGATTTGTCAATTTTAAGGAAATTGTGTGACTGTTTATAGGTATCCTTCAAGAAAGGTTTTAAATTCTATAGTCAATCATAAATGATGAAATGTATTTCCAGATTTGATAAATTTGTGAATGAATCAAATAGTGCATTAATATAAGGTATTGGTGCATGAATATTTTGTTTAAGAAAAATAAGCTTGCATATATGATTCATATTTGTAGTTCTGTCTGTGACTCTGTTGCCCAATGAACAAGGCACTGGTCTTTGCAAGTTTGGGGATGTTTTCAGATTAAACAAGTTAAAAGATAAATCTATGTCCCTTTATGTTTAGGGGTTAATGTTCTATCCTTCCAAAGCTCTATTTCACCTATTATTTGTATAAGATCCAACCCATCTGTACATGTTACCTAATTTGGTGAGCTTGTGGAATGGTTTGTCTGCTCATTGTTGATGTAGTCTTATGTTTGTGATTGTTGTATTCAATGCATCAAAAGGGTGTCCCCCCGTAGGTCTAGCAGAACCTGAAGTGCAGGAGGATCATTAGGATCCTATGTTATGTTGTCCAAGCCCTGAGGTGTTTCATTGATTGAGATTGGCTATCTCATAGATAGATTTATAGGTGTCCTGGGTTATCACTTTTGGTGAACAACACCTCTTACACATCTTCATTAGATGGGAGCCTTCTGCTTCTGCACTTTGTCAGTATTATAGGTGGACAGACTTACTGGTAAACACCTTGATGACACCATGTCATCAACCTTCAACTTCCTCCATCTATCTGCATCTGTAGTAACACCTTTTTTCACCACTAGACCGGTTCTTCTATTAACATGTTTGTCAAAGTGACATCCATATCCTTCAATCTTTGTATTGACAACTCAACATGTCTATCCAGCTAATCCAGTGCATATCTCTGATCTCATGCACCTAAGGCAACTTAGAGTTTCACCAGTTGATCTAGTGTGAGCCTTCAAACACTTGCCTTTAACTCTTTTAACTTATCTTTGAGAACTATGATGCATTCTATGCATAATAGGAGATAAGCTCTACTTACTGGTGGGAGTGGATCCTTGTCATTTGCATCTTTCAAATGCACCAATGTGGCTTCTCTATTTGAGCAACATATCTTCAATTAGGCACATGTGATCCAGTCAAGCACATTCACTATCAATCATCTCTGCAAGTGGTGACTGCATCCAGTGGAAGTCCTATTGTTTCACATCCAAAAACCATATCAGTGGCCTGGACATACTTCACCTCTAATGTTGATGTGATTTTGGTAACATTCCCCCTCTTCATCACAATCAATAGCCCAACATCTTTCTCTCTTGTTGGTGACAACTATGCACTGCCAACATGTCACTTACCAATCTGCAGTCCTTATGTCTTCAACACAAGTCAACACTAACTTGTGTATCAGTGACTTTCTAATCTAGGTGACATCAAAGACATCACATCCATTATGCATCAATGATAGGCTACACATAAATCTCTTATACTGGTTTCCTCCTATACCTGTTGACATCAATGACAACACAATGCCAACAAGACCTATCCCCATGCCTTCAAGAGGGAGGATTATTTACAGAAGGTTAAGAGAGGAAGGTGATAAATTTATTGAAGAAAATTTGAAGAGGAAGGGGAAGGGGATAATGGAACAAGAAAAACCTCTTGAACCTCGGTGTGGGCCCCTTAAAGGGGTAGTAATTTTAGATGTTGAATCTCCACCTGATAGGAGCCTATCACCTCCTCGTTCACCTCCTCCATCTAAAAGGCAAAAAGTTGACAAGCCTGAAGAACAACTTGTACCAGAGCCAGACGAGGAGAATGTGAAGATTCTCACTAATGAAGAATTGTAGGTTGGAATCCCTTCTCCACCAAGGTTAGTAAACTGGGACCTTGCATTGCTAGATATATGAGGAAAGGCCATCCAAGACACAAGAAAAGAGGCTTGTGATAAATTTATTGAAGACGCGGCTTTTGTACAAAGCCAAGCTTTCTTGCAACTAGTGTGGAAAATTAATATTGATGAATATAAAAGGAGGTGTAAAGAAAGGAAAGCCCAAAAATCAGGTAAAACTAATCAAGAAAATCAGGATGAAGTAAAGGCTGAGATGATGGAAGAATTTAAAGACATCATTGCTGAAGAAGGCAGAAGAATTATCAGCCAAACAGGGGTCCTATGTCATGCCCAAAATTTAGGGCAAAAACGGAACAAATTTTTTTTAAAAGATACTAATTTAATTAACAAGCACACTCTTGCGACAAGCATTAAAGAAAATTTCATTATTAAATTCTGACTAATTTCGAATGACCAAGCTTCGTTAAAAAAGTTATATTTTAATTGCGGGAAAACCTACTGGTTTAAATTCTATCTCCAAAAGATATTTAGTTAATAGTTTTATTAACTTATTCATACTAAAAGTATTAAGAGAGTTATTTTAATTTGTCCTCTAACATGACTATATAGCCCTTTCAAATCTTTAAAAGTTTTCCCTTTATATTTTACCCCAAATTAAAATCAAGATTTTTTAAATATATACATATATTCATATTTGACTATGCATATATTTATATATTAAAATTTAATTACTATACAAGTGCTCAAATTCATACATTTATATACATACATATATTCCCATATGTTTATATGGAAACATATATATATATATATATTCATATTTTACTTAAATGGAAAATATTTTAATTCTAAATTTGAATTCCATTATAATTTCCTAATTAAAAGCCATATTGCTGCCCAACCTTAATTAGGGTTCTAATTTTACCATATTTATATTATCTAACTAACTAATATTTTACTTTTAATTGAAAACCGAATTTGCCCTAGCCCATCCGGGCTAGGGTTTTTACCCATAAATCTTATTTAACATGTCACGGTTTTCATGCTGGGCCGAAACCCCTAAGGCGGCCATGAAATCAAATTGCAGGTCACGGGAGGAAGAAGGCAGGTTTTCGGGTGGCGGGTTGGCCGCGCGCACCACTGTGTGTGCGCACAGTGGCGCCGCGGCACCACTGTGTGCCCACACAGTGGGCGCCGCTGGCGGCACCACTGTGTGGCCACACAGTGGCGACCGCGGTCATCCACTGTGTGCCCACACAGTGGGAGCCGCAAGCGGCTCCACTGTGTGTGCACACAGTGGGCGCCGCGCGGTCGTCCACTGTGCGAACACACAGTGGAGCCCGCGGGGTCCCCAACCTATATTTTTTTAAATTATTTTTTTTTAAAACAATAACATTTAAAAATTAACATGCATAGATAAAAAGATAAATTTAAATTCCAAATAAATTTATATATATTTTTAAAAGAGAATTTTTACATGCGAAATCTTAAGCTAATATAATAAAGGAAAAGATAACCTTAAGTTAAATCAAAAATTTAATTATATATATATATATATATTAATTTAAATGCATCTATAAAACAAGCTTCTAAATCAATGTTTAACAAAAATACAATTTAAAGTATTTCACAAAGATACATTATACGTTTCCTTTTTTTTGTAATAAGAAATCCATTAACATGTTTTTTTTAAATAGATTATTCACATAAAACAACTTCTCTTTCCATCTAAAATACTTATAAAGCTTTCAGCTTAAATAAACTTCTAATTTGACTCAATTAAAAATACAGGTAAAAATCTAAATGAAATCAGACTTTTTATTTCTTTCCATAATACAAGAAGCTTTTTACATGCAACACAATTTAACCTTTCTTTTTTTTTTAAAAAAAAAACCAGAAGTAGAAATAACAAGCTTTTCTTTCTTTAAAACATCTCTAAGATCTACTACCAAATTTACAGAATGGTTTCTCTGAACAGTCACAACAATAAGTCTTCAAGTCTATTATTACAAAATTACAACTTGCTTCTCCTTTCTTTGGAATGAGGCATTTATTCACAACAACTTTAAAACAACATCTGCAACTGAATTCAAATATCTTCAAATTCCATCTTCTGAATAACTTTCATGAATTTCTATCCTCTTTGCTCTGGATTTCCTGCATAATAGAAAACACAAAACTGACCACGGAGTGCTCACCTCCCAGCCTAGGCTAACTGGTAGCCACCCCCGAGCTCGGAGAACCAATTCCTAGATGGGTATCCAACAGGCAAACACAAAGAGACACAAAACATACAAACATTCCAGACACATTCCCAACCTGGCTTTCACAGCACCACACTCTGGTGGTGAACATTTTCAAAGGGTGGTAGTGGACCAAATACCCTGAGGAGAATCTGCAAGTATGTAATAACAAGAAGCCACCTCATAGCACAAATAAAATATAAAGAATCTCAACCCCATAATCCTTATGCCCCCCCAAAGGCATTCTAGCCTTATAATCCCTCCTTATGACCCCCATTGCACAAACAGGCCATGCAGCAAGGGTCACACAAAGATCCCTTGTGATCGCTCTCAAAGAGAGTCTCTCACTCGAGGGCTATCACTGCTACCACCCTCAAGATCCTCTTCTCTCCCAAGAGAAAGAGATCTTGAGAAAACTCCCAAAACACATTCATTCAAAAACAAAACCAAAAGATTTTCAACATTTATTTTCAAGAATACAGATTTTCTTATTCATCAACTATCAGAAATAAACAAGAACAAGTCATTAAGAGTAAAAAATGAAACCAACCTTAATCTGCCCAAAGGTTATAATGATATCTGAAGAAGAGCTGCCCAATCCACAATTCTTTATTTTCCTTAATAAATTTCTTTATCCCATAACATTATTTTTTTTTCTTTCAAATTTTTCTTCTGTCTCCAAAAATGGAGAGTGGGTGATTAACCAGCTATTCCCAAAAATCTTCCTTAAGAAGCTCACTCTCTGAGTTCTCACAGGATTCTAAAAAAATCAACAAAAAGAAGGAAGAAAGCAAAAATGCAAAAAGACTTTCCTTCCAAGAGGGAAAATCTTGATTTGATTTTCACTTCAATTTTCAATTTTCGCTCAACTCAAAAAAGCCAATTTTTAAAGCGTTAAAAAGATCATTATAAAGTAGAAACTTGCCTAAAATTACCCCTAACCCCTAGGTATACCTTATGGGCTTCAGGAAACCCTAATAAACTACCCCTAGGTGTTCATTTAACCCATTTTAAACCCCCCTGAAGTTTATTTTCGGGTCAAACATAAGTTGACCACTCCAAAATTATATTCTCAAAATATCTTTTTGACAACACATTATTTTATTTAAAATTAATTATAATTAACACTTTCCCATCAAGAGACAAAATAAAATATTTAAATTTAAATCCACACATGTGTCAAGTGACACTAATAAAATACTTTTACAAAAATAAACATGAAATTGTCTCTTGAGGTTTTTACACAATAAATTTAAATAACACATAACACACATACAGCATATACTGATACGAATAAAATACAACACAAACGGGGTGTTGTCTCTCCAAATAGACAAACCCTGGCTTTACGAACATACATAAGTCTAGGTTTGATTCTCCGTAATTTTCCATGGTCACATGGTAAATTTCCTGCGCATCTCGATTTACACATTAGTACTTCCAAATATCCATATATAATATAATTCAATAATAAAACAATACACATCATTACTTGCATACAATTTTCATCTGCACAGGTTGAATACATCTTTTATCAAGCAATTTCATCCCAATTCACATAAACTAAACATACATCATAGTTCTATATTCAGAGTAAAGTCCTGCAAATTCAATAACGACATCTATCATTGCAATATCATCCTATCTAACAATCATGTAGTGTTCTATCCCATAAAGCATGTAAGTAAATCATCAAATCATAGCAATGTTATCCAATATCCTGAAATCATATAAGTTCTAAGTCTCAAAATGCATCAAAACAAAGTATCCATAATAGTCTAAAATATAAAATTTACTGAATGTCAAACTGAGTCGAGGCAAGGCCTCACATCCTAATTCTTCCTAAGTGGGATATTGCTGATGCAATGGCCTTTGATGCCATCAGGAAATTAAAACAATGACCATTCAATTATAAAGAAGAGGCTAGATTAGCATTAGAAGGCTCTAAAATTGTATAAGATTATGCCACACTAGCCATTTGGTCATTAGAACAAGGGCCTAGAAGACTTGATATTAGTGATATCATCCCTAATTTGAGGGGAAGCCTAATAGTCAAGAGAGTTGCAGATACTTCAAATATAGAAGCAATAAAGTTAATTGTGGATGTGGCCAAATTGGCCCATGAGACAGCTAAAAGGGAAAAGGAAGATAAAGAAGAGTACCAAAGAAAGTACAAAAACCTTTTTGGTGAATATAATAAAGTGGAATAGAGATGTATTGAGTTGCAGTGTAAGGTACAACTTCTGGAGCAAAAGCAATTGGAAGCATCCCCTGCTGCCCCTGTAATTTATTTAACACCTTCAACATTAGGGTCTCATCCTATTACCTTTGTTGATGCAGCAACTCAATGTTCTTCATCAGAGCCAATTGTTGAAGAACCAACTAGGTCAATTGATCCAACAAAAGATGAACTATTAGAGAAGATCTCAGAATTGGAGAATAAATTAAAAGAATCAAAGGATCAGTCTACCTTTGAGCAAAGAGAGATAGTTAGCTTTGTACTGACTCATTTAAATGAAAAAGTTGATAGTAGATTGAATAACATTCATTCTTTATATTTTTCATTATTTAATATTCAAGGTTTTGATTAGGATAAAGAGGTGGAAATACCTTTGTTTAATAAATGGTTACCAAGGGCAAATGAGCTCAGATTGATGTCAATGGCTTCTAAGTATCATGTTGAGAGGCCACCTACACTTTAGCCAACCTATTTATTGGTGAAGTCAATGCAACAAGCCCAAATCCAGCCAGAAAGCCTAGAGAGAAAAATAAGAGAGTGAATGAGGAGTTTGAATGAGTTAAATGATACACTTCTGCCAAAGATTTTGGATGAGAATGGAGTTGTCAAGCCTTTACAACTATTGAAGGAAGAGGTAGAGAGAATCATCAACACTCAAGTGCAACTAATTTGTGATGATTTGGATACTGATTTTCTGGAGAATAGCATGGACAAAATTGTTTGCACAGGGACATTTTTTGAGTCCTTTGAAAGAGAAGAAAATTAGGTTGTTGTAAAGTATGCCCCTTATATGACAAAAGTTGATGAGGTCATGAGTTTTAAGTGGCCATCTGATGAAGAATATAATGAATGGAGTAAGACATACTTAAATGAGGAATAAACACTGCAAACAGTTAGTTAGCCATCTTGTTGATGTGGCAGTCTACTTAACGGTTTTGTCTTCTCATAGTAGTTACATTTTTTAACATGAGCAACAATAAGGTGGGCCCGTACCGGGATCTTTTTCGACAAAAATGTGCATAAAGTGTCATGATGTAGTAGTTAAAGATATTTGGTGTTGGTTGTGGCATTCCACAAAAGGGAATTTTTGTAACAGAATCATGTATGACCGGTCATCTTTAATGACAGATGTCTCCTATGGCCCAAACCTTGTTTGCTCCCTTATTTTCTATAAAAGGGAATTCAAGGCCAAGAGACAGGGTTCTGGTTTTGATCTCTGTACATAGTTTTCTATATCAGAGTCATAGGTACCATTAGTAGGTCTTAGGTGCAAATGAGCAAATTGTAAAGTCTTTTGCGGAGCAAAAAATAGAAATGAGTCTTGTGTCATATTTTGTGCAAGTTTTGAAAGATGAAATTGTATATTTTCTTATGATAGATATAGCATTTGAATTAATGAAATAGAATTCAAGCCTCTTTCTCTCCATTGTATGATTCTACTATCTTTTGAATGAAGTATAACCAAGGATTTCTTTCATTCATTGCATTGTTATGATGTATGTGATTTATGTTTATGATGTGATCTAAGGGATCAATTAAATTCTTAAACAAAATTGCATTGGGGTAGGGCTTGTGTAGGGATTTTGATAAGTAGTCTGGGTTTGGGTTATAGTAGAGATATATTGTAATGTAATATATTCTTAGTTCAATGTTGTATCAGATAAATTATATTGCAATTCATCTTTAATCTCATGAATTTGACTCACCAATGGAATAAGGCACTGGTTATTAGCTTGTCTTGATCTTTAAAGTCAATTTTGTGCTCCATTCATCTATATTTGTTATAAACTATTGATTATCATAATACATTTTACTTCATGTCTGTTATTATATGTTTTATTCATCTCATGTTCCAATAGGTTGAGGATCACTAAAGAATTCACCTTTCTTGAGCATTCTCCCTCTTTGTTGGGCATGAATATGAGATTATCTACTTTAATTTAGTGCAATTTGTGAGTATGGCACATAGATTATAAATTCACTAAGGGATCACCCTCCCGAGTTTTGCAAAGCCCAAAGTATAGAAGGATATATTGAATCTTTGTCATAGTTGGTCCAAGTTCTAGAGGTATTGATAGTTGGAATTGGCTTCTCCATAGATATTTGAAGAATCAACTTGGTTTTTGCCTTTTTTAGTGTAAACCCTTTGAGGTACCAAAAAAACCTTGGTCCTATAACTACAAACATAGGAAAGTTGGGTCTTTTTGAGAATGGAAAGACACACTAGATCCAGTAGTGAAATATGCAAAAAAAAATTAGGTAGCAAGGAAACTTTTTGCCCTAGTCCTCCATGAGTATCCTAGTCCCTCTGTAGTGCCCTAGTCCTGAGAAGTATATGTTGTTCTAAAAAATGAGAAACCCAAGTTCACCTGCAAACTATTTATGAATTAGCCAATCTCAATCAATGAAATGCTTCAGGGCTTGGACAACATAACATAGGATCCTAATGATCCTCCTACACTTTAGGTTCTACGAGACATAGGGGGGGACACCCTTTAAGGCATAAAATACAACCAGTTACAAACATATGGCATCAAATAAAGCAAATAAATCTCGTAGGGATCAACAACAAGGAGGTTACTGCAGATGGGCTAGATCTACATTGATATCTCAACTAGATGGGGGCATGAGATAGGCGGAAAAAACTAAACCTACAACATAAAAGTAAATGGATATTTGATTTTTAAAATCTCTAAGAATCCCCAGAATCTGCAAGACCAGTGCCTTATCTAAGGGCATGGAGTCATACATCAAACTGTAAATGGAAACTTCTATTACAAATCTAATTTATTGAAAATGATTATCCCTGTATTAATGTCTTACATTAATGCATTCTAAACTCAAAATGAGGATCATACATATCCAGACATTATCCTGAATTCAAAAATGATTGCTCATAGAATTTAAACCCTTCCTTAAAGAGTGCCTAAGAACACCCATTACACTCCCACTTTGAGAGGACAAACCCAAACTCCCTTGAAGACTGGATTCCTTGAAAATAATAAAAGTCCTAGAGACAATCCAATATACTTTATATATGTCTTACATATATGTGACCTGCAATAGAAAACATTTACAGCAAGAAGATACTCTATTGCTTGAAAAGGAACATTGTATTACAAATTTGGCAAAAAAGCTCAGAATTGGAAACTGTCATGCCCAAGCTTTTGGGCTAAAAAATGGAACAACAATTTATTTTTTTTAAACACCTAAACCCTCAAATTAATCTATTTTTAAAGTGGAATCAAATAAGTCTTGTCTTAACTAGGATGTAAATAGAATTGTTTACTAAAGCTGGATTAATTAACTAACTCAAATAAGCAACATTAATTAATGGAGATTAATTATTCCCAAGAGGGTTGTCACAATTTAATTAGTTAATTTAATTATCTTAATTAAGTTGCCACTAATTAAAGTCGAGGGATATTCAGATATCTCAAATGCATTAAAAATTATGTCAGGCTAATTGAATGATGATGAGGATATCTTAAATTAAAAATTTAATTAATCGAGCACACACAAATTTCATTATTTTAATCTAACCGATAAGGGTTCAAATTTAATAATGTCATTTGTCCAATAAAACCAATTTTATGCTATAGTCAATTTAATCTCCCCTAAACCTTCAAATTTGACGATATAAATAATCTGGCCAACATTGGCCTCATAGGCTAAAAATTCGTAAAAATAATTAATAATTTTCAATTATAAATTCTTCTCAATTTAAAATATAACTTAACGTCCATATTTAATTGAATATATCAAATAATTATATAGTTTCCCTAGTTGAATAATTTAAATCAATTATGCGATTAATGTAACCATATAACATTAATCTCCATTTTAAATCTTATAAAATAAACTATATTAAAACTAATTTTCTCCCAAATCGAATAAGGAGTTTTAAATTAATAACACATATGGCTAAAATTAAATGGGGGAAATCTTTTTCAAAATTTGAAAAGTATTTCCCCCTCTTCTTATTTTAATTTATATTTTAAATCTCAAACCCTAACTAAGGTTGAGTAATTATCTTCTCCTATATTTTATTTAAAATCTACTTAATAATCCATCTCTTTTATTTTTATATTACTAGCTAACCCTAATAATTTTTGTCTTTTTATTTGAATGCGAACCCTAATCCGGATTTGGATTAGGGTTGCATATTTTATCCAACTAAAAATCTTAATCTTATTGTGTTGCCTTTACCCTAACCTAAAACTGGGTTAGGGTTTATCTTTTTTTTGTGTTTGTGTGTGTATGTTGGGTGTTATGCAGGGCCAAAAATAGGGCAAGGCAGCAACCGAGAGAAAGGGTGAAGCCTGAATGGAGGTTGGGTTTCATAGTGAGGGGCTTCCCCTGGATGCTACTGTGTGTACACATAGTGGCGAGCGGTGTCGTCCACTATGTGCATCCACAGTGGCGGTCGGTGTCGTCCACTATGTGCATCCACAGTGGCGGTCGGTGTCGTCCACTGTGTGTACACACAGTGGCGGTCGTGGGCCATCCATTGTGTCTACACACAGTGGCGGTACCTCCCATGCCGTCCACTGTGTGTAAACACAGTGGCTCGGCCCATGAGCCGTCCACTGTGTTAACACACAGTGGTTCAGCCCTATGCCCCTAATTTTTGTTTATTATTATTTTTTTCTTCCTATTTACAATGTTTAAAATGTGAATATATATATATATATATAAACAGATTCAAACATATATCTTTGTTATATTTTTGTGCTCTTTTTTTTATGTATATATATATATATATATATATAAATCTATATATGCATATCCAAACTTTTAAGGTTAGGATCTTTTTTTTTTAAAGAAAAAATTTATACATTAACATGCAAGTATGTTAGAAATGTACAGGCAGCCCTTAGATAGATTTAGTTGTATATTTTCTTTTCTAAAAGGATTTTATTATTCATAATTAGTTTAACTTATACCTTCATTGTCTAAGACTAGATCTGCGTGCATTTTTTTTTTTTTTTTTTTTAAACAACAATTTTTATTTATTTTTACAGTAATACTAGCAGCAAGCTAAAGACTATAATTAGGTTTTATTATTATTTCTTTTATTTATAGATTAATTTTCTGCTATGTATAAACATAAATAAAAATAACAAAAATAACAACATTTAAATATTGCAGGTAAATACTTATAACACATTGCATTTCTTTTTCTTTTTAAAATGACAATAACAACATGATTTAAATATTGTAGGAAAATACTTAAAAACACATTGCATTTCCTTTTTCTGCATCTTTTATTTCTTTACAAAAATTGTAGAAATAAACAACAACAGATTTTAGTTTAAGATAGAATTAAATAAAAATAACAGCAGCAATATATTACAAAATTTAAACAAAAATGCTTTTCATATATGAATGGTTTGAACACAAGTTGTCAATTTTTTTACAAATGGGAAAAAATACCGAATTAGTCTCTCATCCCTAATAGATGAGGACTTAACTAAATAACACATTTCTATCCTTCAAAATAATTACAATAAATACATCTTTATTTCTTTCTTTCTGCAACTAAGTAAAATCTACAACTCCTAGCTTTCTTCTCTTTTTTTTTTGTTCTTTCCAAGCAACCTGCATATAAAACATATGGTTGTGACCATGGGGTGATCACCTCCCAGCCTAGGCTTACTAGAAGCCACCCCCGAGCTTGGAGAACCAAGTCCTAGATGGGTTACACTCAAGCAAGCACAAACAAGCAAGGGGAAAAACACAACAAACACATTCTCATTCCCAAGGCTGAAACTTCATCACATAATGTGATGTTTTATTAGGGTGGAAGTGGACCAAGTGCCTTTGAGGAGACCTGCTAAATAATAACTCACAACCAAATCATGGCATCTAAGAACACAACAAAACTCATCTTAACCCCCATATCCTTATGACCCCCAAAGACATACATGCCATATTTTCTCCCCTTATGACCCCCGAATGCATAAATAGAACTATGGAGCAAGGGTCACATGGACAAACCCTTGAGATCACTCTCATGATGAGAGCCTCTCACTCTAAGACTGTCAAACCCCTTCCACCCCCAAGACCATTTTTCCCTCCCAAGGGTAAGATGGCCTTGGATACTCCCAAAGCACAATAAAATGCATAACAAAAGTAAAGGAAGAAACCACATAAAAACTTTCACTATTACAATACAAATAAAAATTACAATATTTTCATTCAAGCATTCTGCAAACAGATTTTCAACATATAAGAAAGATAATGCACCTACCTTGAATCTGCCAAGGGTATTCTAGGGAAAGCTTGGAGAAGAGCAGCCCAATCCACAAAAGTTTTCTGCAACACTTAGCAAAAAACCCCTATTCCAAATTGGTTTTCTTTCAAATTTTGTAAGATCTCCAAAAATGGAGAGTGGGTGATTAGCTCACTAAGCCTGAATCTCTAGCCTAAGAAGGCTTCTCTCACTCCTTCCAAACTCTTGGATAGAGTGAGGGACTCCCATTGGTTGGTCTTCCCTAGGTCTTACACACTCCCTAACTAAGGCACCTCAAGAAGAATGAAATGGGGAAAAGGAATTACACCTATCAAGAAGGTTATCTAACCAAGGATGACACTCCTATAGATGGAATTCGTCCATCTTGGGAAAACCACTTTTTTAGGTGGTTAAACAAGCCCTAGGGGAAAGACACATGGCCAAATTTGGCCTTCACCCATAGGTACCCCATGAGGCCTAATAAAAATGCTCTAAAACTAACTCTAGGAGTTGATTTAACCCTTAGAATGTCCACTTAAAGTTAACCTACGGGTCAACTCTGAGTTGGCCCTCCTTATGGCTCACTATCCTAAATTTCTTGGTACCTTCAAGGATAATTAGGAGATATAACAATTAAACAAAAATAAAACTCTCTAAAAGTGACATGACAATTACCAACACAACATACAACATATGTGTCAAGCGACACTACAAAAATAATTCCACATCACAATTATACACACGACAATTGTCCCTTGAATGATTTAAACAAATTTAATGAATACAATTTACACACATGCAAACAATTACATTTACGAATAAAATATGATATATACGGGGTGTTGTCTCTCCAAATAGACAACCCCTAGTTTTATGAACGTACATAGGACTAGGCTTGATTCTCCATAATATTTCCATGGTCACATGGATAATTTCCTGCACATCTCAATTTAAACATTAGTACTTTCCAATAGCCTCATATAATATGAAACATGTAATCAAAAATACAATTCAATCACTCTGCATAGAATTGACATTATACAATAAAATTTGCCACATATCAAATCAATTCACATAAGCAATTCATCATAATCCTCATAATTTAATCCATTCATAAGATATGCAAACATATTTCAAGCATCCTAATAAAGTCCTGCAAATCAAATAATGGCATACATCATCTCAATGTTATCCTATTCTAGAATCATATAAAATTCTATACCCATAATGCATAGAAATGAAGCATCAATATACCAATGTTATCCAATTCCTGGGATCATATAAAGTTATATATCCATAATGCAAAAAAAATAAAGCATCCATAATAGTTTCAACATGAAAAACACTGCAATGCTAGGATGGGTCGGGGTAGGGCCTCACAGAAACCAAGATTCAGGAGCCTTTCTCACAAAAATATGGAACCTCTAGAAAATGAGAAGGCTCTCAAATAAGAAGGAAAGGGAGGAAAAAATCAGATCTCATCCTCTGACAATAGAAACTACCCTATCCTTTAGCAATAACTACCTCGCACAACTTTGGCTTGTAAAACATCCAATCTTTGTGACTATGAAATAAATTTTGAGATCCCGAGATAACTCCCCCAAATATATTTGTCGTGGGCTACACTTGACTATAGAAACAGATTCCTTGGATCCAAAGCTTTCCAATGATATATAACACTTATATATCGAGCAAAAAATAAATCCCCAGCCACCAATCCTTCTGCAGGTCGATCGTTTAAGTCTCTACCTACTCACCATAGTCAAAAATCATATTTAAATCTTTGGATTTTTTCGCGCAAGCATCTGTCATACATCTCTGCCATGTGGCATCATCTAGTTCATTCTGAAACATTTCTCCTACCACCTCAGCACCGTCTGGGTCCACTGCTAGAATGAAACCCTTTATTTCTTCCTTGGCTCTTCTTTTCTTTATTTCCTCTAGACTGCTCTTCTTCTCTACCGGGCCCCATCGCTTAGTCACCAAGTCGCGACATTTAGCCACTGAGCAACTTCATGTTGCGACTTGGCGACAACCGTTAATCTCCCTTGGATCACCGTCAATCTGCCCTGACTTGCCCGACCTTTACTTCACCTGAGTGGCTCCCTCTATCACTCTTCCTTTTGATGGGCCTGACATGTGGCACCATCTAGTTCATTCCGAGGCCCATATCCTGCCACCTCAGCATGGTCTAGACTCACGGACAAAATGAAACTACAACCGTATGATCAACCTTGATCTGCTCTCTTAGTGGGCCCCAGCACTCAGTCGCCAAGTCATGGTGAATAAACATTGCACGTCTTTTGACATCGTCCGATCAACTCGGTTGACTATTGGATCTTTCTCAACCTTCTCGATCCTTAGTCCCTCTGAGTGGCTACATCCTATGCCACATTTTCACCACGTGTCTACCACTTGTCTGCCACCTCATCACAACCTAGACTCACCACTAGAATGGAGCTCTTCTTTGTCGCGGGGTCGTGAGGGATTTTCCAACTACCAGTTTCTCACCGTGACCTAGTGACCACCATTGGATCATCCACAGATCTTCTCGCTCGTGAGGTCTCTAGTATTTTGGGTATTAGCATTTTATACTAGCAAGCTGGAGACTGGGTTTAAGTCGTGAGGTCTCGAATTGGTCTTTGTTGCTCACCCCTTCTGCTGCAAAATTAGGTGCTCTAAGATGCACGCGCATGCGGGGGGCCCACCACCTACTTACTCGGCCACTTACCAAAAGCCAGAAAGCTTTGACACTAAGGATGCATGTAGCTTTATATTTAAATGCTAAAACGCTCCTCCCCACCACCAATGTGGGATAAATGGTTTACGCTTGGCCCTTTTACTTGGAGGTCTCTTTTTTTTTTAAATGTCTTTACCTTTCTCAGGCTTGCGAGGAGAATGTCGGCTTCATTTTACCCTTCTTTGAAATGGGCCTCAAGAATTAACTCAAATTTTTATGAGTTCCAATAGTGGCTCTAACAGGGGATGGTTGATTGCAAGATCAACACAAGAATTTCAAAATCTATGGCAGAGCAGACCACCCAAAAACAGATCGCATCTTCCTCTTTTAAATCTTCAATGAGCTTCACTCTCCAAAACAGGGGTTCCTTATTGAAAACCACACAACTGAAGCAAAGTAACTATACAATAGAACTTCTTTACATATGGCCCCAGGCCATCAAAATTGGAATCAATGCTTACCCCTGTCAAACACATGATTCTCATTTCCATGAATCAAGGGTAAGCTGAAGGTTTCATTTACATTTGCCTAATCGCAAACTCTATAGCTTCTCATCAGCTCATCACATAAAAGATAATCAGCATGCTGGTAATCATTTAATCTTCGAAAAACAAAACCCACCTCTGAATGTTGATCATCAAATGACACAAAATTGTCATAGTGCTTACAATGATTTCCCAACTGAAAAGAAAAGTAACCCAACTCCCTCTAAAAGCTAGGAACATTAGGCACATGTTGATCACTAGTTTGCACAAGAAGAAAACATTCATCTGCAACCTAGGCTTGCAAACTAGAAAGAAACATTTCCAAGTAAAATGACTACACTTCAACATTCTGATCACAATTTCTATCAGCACTGTGTAAACATGGAAATATATCATCAAGTAATGGTTCATTTACTAATTGCAAATCTGGAAAAACTACCTCAGATTTGACTTTCTCTTTAAAACCAAGATCCACACATTGCATATCAAGTCCGGATTTCATATCAACATATGAATCCACATTTTTACATTTATCAACCTTATATTCATTTTCATCTTGTCCACTATTCAAATCAAATGTAGGGAAAGAAATATCATATGTATCATACCTCACACCGCCAAGAACATCATCAATATCAAAACATATACTGATTGGGTATGAGAGATTGGGGACATTTCTGGATGTATACCTCTTAAGATCAGTAGCTAAGAGTTTTGAGATTTGTTCACTACTTAGTGAACCTTCTCCTTCATTTTCATTTTTCTTGGCTTCATCTTTTGTGCTATGAACATTGTCCCAATCTGATGTATGCATTAAATCTGCAGTGCTCATGTCTTCATGCACATTTGTTTTTTCATTACACCAACTTGCATCTGCATCATTACCTTTATCATGTTGATCATAAAGTGCTTCTCTATGTTGCAACATGGTTTCATAACCTTGGTTGCAATCATTTTGTGGATTGAACTTAACAACAAGGTGATCTATATTATTCAAATCTGAAACCTCAACAGGCTCATGACTATTTGAACAATAACTTGTATTTTCACAATTTTCTTCTTGCTCTGAATACACATCTGCACTATCATGCTAGGAATAAGAGTCACCTTCAGCATCATAGGAGGTATATCCACTCAAGGATTCATCTCCATCACTATATCAATACTGTGTACATTTTCAGATTTGGTCATTTCAATCTCATCTATCCATTCTTTAATACTAGCAACACTTTCTTCCCTCAAGGTTGTAGACCAATTGACTGAGTCAGGCTCATCAAGCTCTAAGAATAAATCAATCCAAATAGACTCATGGGGTCTAACATCAACCGGAAGCTCATTTAATGTAGAAATAAATCTTTCATAAAAAACATATGATGATTCACTTTCTCTTTTCTACCTTCCTTTTAAAAAACAAGATGCACCTATCTTGGATCTTTTGGAGATGTATTTCAATCTCCCTATCAATATCTTTCAAATTTGACAAAGAAATTTCAAATCTAGGAACCACATCTAGATCCATCAAATTTGAAACATCTATTGAACCATTACCATGACAATGCATCTTACTATTTTACTAACTTTTCAAAACACATGCACTCATAATTTTTACAACCACATACTTCCCCCATCACTGACTGGAACTTTTAAGAACAAGAAGTATGTAAAGTGTAGATTTCTTTTCCTTTCAATGGTGACCTTTTCACCTTATAAGGAACAAAAGTTATCTCATGAATGGTAAATAAATGGGTATAGTTGCTATTGCTGCTCACTTCACTTTTGGCTGAAAGTTTGAAGAAAAACTCCAAACCTCAGGTTCATTGATACAAAGTTGCCACCTCCCTGAAGAGGAATAAAATTTTAACCACTGATCTTCACTCTAAAACAACTTCAAATTTTTGGGTCTCACACAACAGAGTCGCATGATATTCATTTTTTTTACTTCTCAGCAATAAAACCTTCCAGGATGCATAACTTCAAATCTAAAAACAACTTTCAGACTTGTAAACTTCTAAGACTCTTCCCAAATGAATTTTGGCTAGACTCACTTACAATCTGATTCAACAGTCTATACCAGAGATCTTTAGATCTTTCCCCAGTAGAGTTGCCATTTTTGTTGTGGTGATTCAGATGGGGTAATCTCAACTATATATTAAACAAATCATTTTTAACTAAATATTCCCAACAGTTCATTCAGTCCCTAGCAGAGTCGCCATTTTTGTTGTTCCCAAAAATGAGAAACCCAAGTTCACCTACAAACTATCTATGAAATAGCCAATCTCAATCAATGAAATTCTTCAGGGCCTGGACAACATAACATAGGGTCCTAATGATCCCCCTACACTTCAGGTTCTGCAAGACCTAGGGGGGACAACCTTTGATGCATAAAATACAACCAATTACAAACATATGGCATCAAATAAAGCCGATAAATCTCACAGGGCTCAACAATGACGAGGTTACTGCAAATGGGCTAGATCTACATTGATATCTCAACTAGATTGGAGCATGAGATAGGCGGAACAAACTAAACCTACAACATAAAAGTAAATGAATATTTAATTTTTAAAATCTTTGAGAATCCCCAGAATCTACAAGACCAGTGCCTTATCCAAGGGTATGGAGTCATACATCAAACTGTAAATGGAAACTTCTATTACAAATCCAATTTATTGAAAAAGATTATCCCTATATTAATGCCTGACATTAATACATTCTAAACTCAAATAGAGGATCATACATATCCAGACATTATCCTGAATTCAAAAATGATTGCTCATTGAATTTAAACCCTTCCTTGAAGAGTACCTAAGAACACCCATTACACTCCCACTTTGAGAGGACAAACCCAAACTTCCTTGAAGACTGGATTCATTGAAAATAAGAAAAGGCCTAGAGACAATCCAATAAACTGTATATATGCCTTACATATATGTGACCTGCAACAGAAAACATTTACAATAAGAAGATACTCTATTGCTTGAAAAGGAACATTGTATTGCAAATTTGGTAAAAAAGCTCAGAATTGGAAACCGAGATTTAGGAGCCTTGCTCACAAAAATATGGAACCTCTACAAAATGAGAAGGCTCTTGAATAAGAAGGAAAGGGAGGACAAAATCAGATCTCATCCTCTGACAATAGCAACTACCCTATCCTTCAGCAACAACTGCCTCACACAACTTTGGCCTGCAAAACATCCAATCTTTCTGACTAAGAAATAAAATCTGAGATCCCAAGGTAACTTCCCTAAATATATTTTCCATGGGCTACACTTGAGTGCAAAATCAGATTCTTTTGATTCAAAGCTTTCCAACGATATATAACGCTTATATATTAGGCCAAAAAAAAATCCCCAGCCACCAATCCCTCTGTAGGTCAGTTGTTTAAGTTTCTACCTACTCGCCATAGTTAGAAATCATATTTAAATCTTTGGATTTTTCCACGCAGGCATCTATCATGCATCTCCACCATGTGGCATCATATGGTTCATTTCGGGGCCTTTCTCCTGCCACCTCAGCACTGTCTAGGTCCACCACTGAAATGAAACCCTTTGTTTCTTCCTTGGCTCTTCTTTTCTTTATTTCCTCCAGACTGCTCTTCTTCTCTATCGGGCCCCACCACTTAGTCGCCAAGTCGTGGCCTTTAGCCACCGAGCAACTTCATGTTGGGACTTGGCAACAGTCGTTGATCTCCCTTGGATCATTGTCAATCTGCCCTGACTTGTCTGACCTTTACTTCACCTAAGTGGCTCCCTCTATCACTCTTCCTTCTGACGGGCCCGACAAGTGGCACCGTCTACTTCATTCTGGGGCCCATATCCTACTACCTCAGCACAGTCTAGACTCATGGCCGAAATGAAACCACGATCATCTACTCAACCTTGATCTACTCTCTTAGCGGACCCCAGCACTCTGTCACCAAGTTGTGGCGAATAAACATCACACGTCTTCTGATCGCGGTATAGTGACCACTGTTTGATCAACTCGGCCGACTGTTGGATCTTTCTCAACTTGCTCTATCCTTAGTCCCTTAGTGGCTACATCCTATGCCATGTTATCACCACGTGTCTGCCACATGTCTGCCACTTTTCTGCCACCTCATCATGGCCTGGACTCACCACAGGAATGGAGCTCTTCTTTGTTGTGGGGTCGCGAGGGATATGCCAACTACTAGTTTCTCACCGCGGCCTAGCAACCACTGTTGGATCATCGACAAATCTGCTCACTCACAAGGTCTCTAGTCTTTTGGGTATTAGCATTTTATGCTAGCAAGCTGGAGACTGGGTTTAAGTTGCGAGGTCTCAAATTGGTCTTTGCTACTCACCCCATCTGCTACAAAATTAGGCCGCTCTGAGATGCACACGCATGCGGTGGGGGCCACCACCTTCTTAATCAGCCACTTGCCAAAAGCCAAAAAGCTTTGACACTAAGGATGTGTGTGTATTTGTATTTAAATGCTAAAATGCTCCTCCCCACCACCAATGTGGGATAAATGGTTTATGCCTGGTCCTTTTACTTGGAGGTTTCTTTTTTTTAAATGTCTTTACCTTTCTCAGGCTCGCGAGGAGAATGTTAGCTTCATTTTACCCTTCTTTGAAATGGGCCTCAAGAATTAACTCAAATTTTTATGAGTTCCAATAGTATATAGAACTTCTACAAAAGCCAATTCAATTTGTCTTTGTCTCCTCTATCCTTTTCCTCTTTCACTGCTCTCGAATCTATCACTTACATACCAAAAGAAAGTAAATTATGTTGTGGATAGGGGTTTGCCTTAGGTCAAACCTTGTGCTCAAAATTAATCCTAATTTAATAGAAATGGAATTGAAAACATACCTTTTGAGGGTAGAGGAAAGATTTGGAATTGAAATGCTTGAATGTAGATGATTATACCTTAAATAGGTGATGCAATGCTCTTATGATAAGTCCTCCATTTGTTGATGTAATAACATGATAAATCACATAAAATACATCTTGAAATCATATATAAATCATAACATGAAGATGTCTTGATGTATTTTTGTACTGCTTGAATCAGATTTTCTCTTGAGGTTGAAGAATTGTTCTTGAATTGGATGATAATGTTAGCATAAGATGTGATCATGAATTGAGAGGGTAATGTCTTATATAGGGATTTCATAATTAAAATCACCTTTATAATGAATTAGATTTGATATATTTTCGCACATAGTGGGATTTAGATAGGGTAGGACTATCTTATTAGCCTTCCAAAATTTGGGGTAGAAGTGCAGGACTAGGTAGGTAGATCACCTTGGTCTTGACAACTTTTCTCTGACTTTCAATGAATGCAAGATAACAAGGTTCTAATGCCAATTCCAACTCAGTGTCTCAAACCATAATGTATAGATATGTGGAATGTGTCTTGGAAGTTGAAATTAGGGTAGAATTAATGATAAATCAAGATAAAATGATAAAGGGAACACCTAGAATTAAGGGCCCGAATAATAGTGATGTAATAAAGTATAATAAGACCCATAATATTGAATTAAATATTAATTAATTACAATAAAGGTCCTATAATGCATAGAGGAAAGTGAAATACTAAAATAGGTGCTAAGAGAGTATGAAATTGGACACACTAATGAAGGTGCACAATTTACGACACTATATGTCCTATTTCATGGACTTGCAACAAGAATAATTCTTATCATGCCTCAGTTGTCTAGTTCATAGTTTTATGAAAAATGAAGATTCCTAAGGATCATCAATGTTATCTAGCATTTTGCCTAATGATTGTAGCCTGAAGATAACAAGTTTTGGCATTGCCTTTATTTTTGTAGCATCTAGTCCAACAAAAGTCTATCTAAGAAAATGCTTAATATCAACAATAAGTTGACACCAACGTAACATGATAGACTATTCTAGATGTTACAAGATCATAATTTAGCATTTGCATGGAATTACCATGATATGAGAGGCATTGAACCAAACCTTTGTATGCACAAGTTGTTGGAAACAACAATGAAGGAAAACTGAGAGGGGTGGTGAATCAGTTTTTACCGGATCTACAAACTTAACCACAAAAATTGATCTGATAAATTGTAGCAATAACAAATATAAGAAAATTGAAAGCACAACACACAACACCAATATTTTGACATGGAAAACCTGGTTAAGGGAAAAACCACGGTGGGAACCTACCCACAATAAGATGATACTCTGTAGTAGTATGTAAAAATATTGCAATGGGGAATGCACATGCATTTAGGCATATTTCCTAGAGATCATTTCTCAAAAGATAATGACCCAAAAGGCTACAACCCTTAGGGAAGTCTCACTGACTTACAACAAGATTTGGACTGCAATCCGGAAGAAATGAATTGAAAGAATAACATCTCCAAATGCTCGATGACAGTTCCGATTAAGCAAAATGTTTTCTTTGCAACACCAATCTCTGCTCAATCACAATGCTAAAGGATGAATCACTTGTCAAACATACACCACTCTCTGATAATCCAGACACAACCATGATACCTAAATTACATGACAATATCACATATTTATACAAATCATCAACCTTGATAACAAGGTCGGCTAAACCCTCAACTCACAATTACAAAACTACATCACATGATACAAAGATCAACCACCAATATAAAATAATGATATATGTTACATAACATGGTCCCAAACCAAATTCCCAAATGTTCATCAATACTGGTAATCATGCCAAGATCAACCACAACATGCTACATCGCCAGAAAAACCGCATAACACGAAGAACATCACTGATTTAGCAAAGTCACTAAGAGAATGCACAACGATCAATGCAGATCACCAAAATAAATAGGATACAATTAGGAAATATTAGCAAGCATATTAGAGTCATCAGTAATAGTTGCACCAACACCACTTATTAAATCTTCATTGATCAACACCTGAAACTCAAGAAAATTCAATCATCAACAATTGTCACAAAGAAAAGATAACTTGCGGGGCACCAAATTATGAACCATCTGAAATAAAGATACACAAGACCATCCCAAATAGTCTCCCAAAGACTCATCTTAATATATAAGCATACCATAATATACTAGAGGAATTACTTAACTCTGCAAAGCATTGATCAAAAAAACAAACTGCAAAACTGGATCATCTGATATGATCAATTAGGCTTCTCAAATCACCAAAAATGATATAGAAGAATATAGTGATACTTGAGATACTCCATACACCAAACCATGATCCAAATAAACCAATCTGTAATCACCGAAGCAAGAATATGTTGATATCAATGATATCAACATATCCTAGTAGCAACAATGTCCAACAATATCCCCCTTTGGCATTGATGGCAACATATGAGTTTGAAAAACAATCAATGCAAAGAAATAAAACATCTCCAACAAACTTCCCCTAAGATCAAGCAGACAAAACAGTTTTTCACATGCCTCTCTCCCCCTTTGATAGCAATTCCAAAGATCTCAAAATAGAAAATCAAACTCTTCCCCTTAGAATATAAAACATGAATTTCTCCCCCTAAAAGACATAACTAGAATACTCCACCAGAGGAACAACACCAACTCGTCAATTTGGATAAGGAAAGAATAATGTGAAATGATGTCAACATATACTAACAGCAACAATGTCCAACAATATCCCCCTTTGGCATTGATGGCACCCTATGAGTTTGAAAAACAATCAATGCAAAGAAATAAAATATCTCCAACAAATTTCCCCTAAGATCAAGCAGACAAAACAGTTTTTTGCATGCCTCTCTCCCCCTTTGATAGAAATTCCAAAGATCTCAAAATAGAAAATCAAACTCTTGCCCTTAGAATATTAAACATGAATTTCTCCCCCTAAAAGACATAACTAGAATACTCCACCAGAGGAACAACACCAACTCATCAATCTGGATAAGGAAATAATAATGTGAAGTCCATTGGATTGATGCAACTCAATGCATCTAGTTCTCATTGGGAGGGGTGGATACCCCTAACTTGTCTCTCAAATAGACAAATGTATCTGCAAGCAAAGGCTTAGTGAAAATATCAGCAATTTGTTACTTTGTAGACACATATTCCAACTTTACTTCCTCTTCACTGACTTTTTCTCTTAAGAAATGATATTTGATTGATACATGTTTAGTCTTTGAATGTTGCACCAGGTTCTTTGATATATTAATAGCACTGGAATTATCACAATATATGCCAATAGGCTCATCATAGATAATTTTGATATCCTTCAACATTTGCTTCATCCAAACTACCTGAGTTCATTTACTAGCAGCAAAAATGTACTCAAATTCAGTAGTAGATAAGGACATTGAATCTTGTTTCTTACTAGCCCAAGAAACCAATTTCTTCCCTAAAAAGGATGCCCCACTAGTGGTGCTCTTCCGATCATCAACATCACTAGCCCAATCAACATTAGTGTAAGCACATAACATGAAATCATCATTCTTCAGATACCATAAACCATAATCCACAGTCCCCTTCAAGTATCTAAATATTCTCTTAACAACAGTGACCTGACTCTCTTTCAGATCAGCTTGATATCTAGCAGCCATGCACATAGCATGCATAATGCCAAGCCTAGTTTGAGTAAGATATAGCAGTCCACCAACCTTAGATCTATATAAAGACTTATTAGCTTTTGGAGATTCGTCAATTTTAGACAATTTGTAACCAGTCACCATAGGAGTTCCAACCAGTTTGGAGTCATCTAACCCAAACATCTTTAGCAATTTCTTCAAATATTTATCTTGAGATATAAATATACCTTTTCTACTATGTCAAATCTGCAATCCTAAGAAAAATTTCATCTCTCCTATCATAGACATCTCAAATTCTTTCTGCATATCATCGGCAAACTTCATGCTCAAGTCATCATGTCCTCCAAAGATAATATCATCAACAAAGATTTCAACAATCAAGATGTTATCATTCTCAATCTTGAAATATAGATTACTATTAGTGGTACCTTTATTACATCCCAATTTCAGCAAATACTTATCCAATCTACCATACCAAGCTCTAGGGACTTGTTTCAATCCATAAAGAGATTTCTTCAGTTTGCATACCATGTCTCCATCATCTGATAATGAAAATCCATCAGGTTGCTCAATGTAAACTTCTTCCTCGAGATCACCATTCAAAAAGGAAGATATGGTATCCATCTGATACACTTTGAAATCTTTATAGGCATTATATGAAAGCAATAAATTAACAACTTCAAGTTTGGCTACCGGAGCAAAAGTCTCCTCATAATCAATTCCTTCTTTCTGTGAATATCATTTGCATACCAATATTGCTTTATTTCTGACAACTTCACCGACTTCATTCAATTTATTCTTGAATACCCATTTCGTACCAATCACATTCTTATCTTTAGGTCTAGGCACAGGCTCCCATGTGTTATTCTTTTCAATCTGATCTAATTCTTCATCCATATCTCTCATCCAATTTTCATCTTTACAAGCTTCAACAACATCTTTAGGTTAAATCTTGGAAATCAAACATACCTCTTCAGCAGCTAACCTTCTTCTAGTCATCACACCTTTATTTTTATCACCAATAATCTAATTTTCTAAATGATTTAATCTCACATACCTCAGAGTCTTTTGATTGTTCTAATTTTCAGGTTCATGCACCTCTCCACTGGAAACAACATCTGGATTAACTATCTCTACCAGATCAGTCTGCTTCAACTCTTTAGTCTGAATAGACATTATAACAAAATTTTGACCATCATCATATCTACAAGCTCTGATCTCTTTTCTATAATCCTAATCAACCTTCACATCTGCACTTTCCACTATCTTTCTCAATCTCTTATTGTAGCAATGGTAGGATTTTCTCTTTGTTGAATATCCCAAGAAAATTCCTTCATCACTTCTTGCATCAAACTTTCCTATATCCGAGCATCTCTCTTGATATATCATTTTCTAGAAAATATTCTGAAATATCTCACTGTAGGAACATGACCAAACCAAAGCTCATAAGGATTCTTACTAGTATCACCTTTTATATAAACTCAATTGAATGTGTAAACAGCAGTGCTAACAGCTTCTCTCCAATAGATCTTCAAAACAATCCCTTCAATCAACATAGTCCTTGTAGAATCCAAAACAATCATGTTCTTCTTTTCAACAACTCCATTTTGTTGAGGGGTTCTAGGAGCAGATCATTGTCTTCTAATCCCATGCTTATCACAGAATGAATCAAACTCACAAGAACAAAATTATCCTCTATCAGATCTCAGACATTTCACCTTCAATCCTAACTCAGTCTCAACCTTTACTTTGAATATCTTGAACTTGTCTAATGCTTCATATTTCTCCTTCAAAAAGACAACCCACATCATCCTGGAGTAATCATCAATTAGCAACATAAAATATATATCACCTTCCACACTTCTAACATTTGTAGGTCCACCTAGGTCAGTATACACAAGATCTAGCAATCCATTAGATGTATATTGCTTGCTCTTGAAAGAAATTCTTGTTTGCTTACCCAATTGACATTCCTTACATACGGATTAGTAGGCTTAATAATCTTAGGAAGATCTCCAAAAGCTTGTGTAGAACTAATCTTAATCATTGAATCAAAGTTAACATGACACATTCTCCTATGCCCCAACTAACTTTCATCAATCAGAGCAATCAAACAACTTTTCTCACCAGCATTCAAATGAAAAACATTACCTTCAGTCTTAGTTCCAGATGCGATATTTATACTGGAGGCATTTAGGGTCTTGCATTTACCATTCTTGAATTACAAATCATAACCTTTGTCAACCATCTGTTGAACACCCAAAATATTATGCTTCAAACCTTCAACATACAAGACATCATCAGTGTTATGCTTACCATCAAAGGAAATAGAACCTCTACCACGGATTGCATAGGCTTTGTCATCTCCAAATCTCACTATTCCACCATCATACCTTTCCATACTAAAAAAATTGATTTTATCACCAGTCATATGATGTGAACAACCACTATCAATCACCCATTCATCTTTCTCTTCAACTTTAGTAGCTAAAGTTTTCTCCTCAATAGTGTAGCTTGTGGAATCAATAGGCACCGGTCTGTCTTCTTTGATAGAAATAAACACAACTTCATCTCCTTCTGATTCTTCATCTATAACACCTTCATCAACAGCATAGTAGAAGTTCTTTTGATGATTATACTTTCGGTTAGACTTGTAAGGCTTATCATACTTCTCATGCATCCCATATCTATCATTTCTATCATGATTATCCAATTTATCATGCCTATCATATTTAGCCATTCTCTCTAGGCATCAAGAAGAAAAATGTCCCACCTTATTGCAAAAGAAACATTGCAAGGGAAATTTTCCATCATACTTACCGACTCCCTTAGGCAATCTCCAAACAATCAATGCTTCAGGCTCTTCCAATTCTCTTTCTTTCTCTTCCATCTCCCTTCTATCTCTTTCATATCTGGATATTATGCATTCTTTAGGATCATATTTCTTCTTTCCAGATATAAATTCTCTAAATGTCTCAAAATTTCCTTGTGATTCACCAAATTTGCTTAGCTCAAAAGCAGTAATCTTTCCAACCAACATATCTCATAAATAACAACTACCTTATGTTTATAATTAGGAGGCAAAGATCTCAACACCTTAACAATAGTTTCATGCCCTTCAAGGGTTCCACCGACACATCTGATACCTAGGACAAGATCATTCACCCTAGCCATGAAAGTGTTTATGCTCTCATCTTCTCCCATCTTCAGCATCTCATATTTCCCTTTCAAGCTCTGCAACTTTGCAAATTTCACTTGTTTATCTCCTTCATATAGGGTTTCAAGCTTCTCCCAGATCCCATGTGCGGTCTGAAGTCCCATTACATTAGTCATTTATGAATCAGTCAGGGCACTTAGCAATGCTTCCTTCACTCTAATGTTATTTTCAACTTCCTTGATCTCATCAGCAGTAACTAGTCCATTCTGAGGAATATAATAGACATTCTTTGTAATTTTCCACTAATCTTCTCCAAGACATCTCAAGTGAACCTCCATCTAGTTCTTCCATATAACATAGTTACTACCATCAAATCTCAAACTCTCCTTAAATATAACATTTTTTCTTCTACTTTCCATCATATATCTCCTCAAGCAGTTAAGGTTCTTTTGGAGGATCTAGCTCTAATACCAATTGTTGGCAACAACAATGAAGGAAAACTGAGAGGAGGGGATGAATCAGTTTTCACCAGATCTACAAACTTAACCACAAAAATAGATCTGATAAACTACAACAACAACAAAAATAAGCAAATTGAAAGTACAACACACAACACCAAGATTTTGATGTGGAAAATATGGTTAAGGGAAAAACCACGGTGGGAACCTACCCACAATAAGATGATACTTTGTAGTAGTATGTGAAAAATATTACAATGAGGAACACCCATGCAATCAAGGACACTGCCTAGAGCTAACTGCTCAAAAGATAATGACCCAGAAGGCTACAAACCTTAGGGAAGTCTCATTGAATTACAACAAGATTCAGACTACAATCCAGAAGAAATGAACTGAAAGAATAACATCTCCAAATGCCTGATGACAGTTCCAGTTAAGCACAATGTCTTCTCTAAAACACCAATCTCTGATCAATCACAATGCCAAAGGATGAATCACTTATCACACATACACCACTCTCTAATAATACAGATACAACCATGATACCTAAATTACATGACAATGTCACCTATTTATACAAATTATCAACCTTGACAACAAGGTCGGCTAAACCCTCAACTCACAATTACAAAACTACATCATGTGATACAAATATCAACCACCAGACCAATATAATTATATACATGACATAATATGGTCTGAAAATAAACTCCCAAATGCTCAGCACCATTGGTAAACAAGCCAAGATCAACCACAACACGCTACACCACCAGAAAAACTACATAACATGAAGAACATCACCGGTTTAGAAAATTCACCAAGAGAATGAACAACAATCAATTTGGATCACCAAAACAAATAAGATACAATTAGGAAACACCAACAAGCACGTTAGAGTCATCAATAATAGCTACACCAACACCACTTATCAAATCTTCATCGATCAACATCTGAAACTCAAGAACAGTCAATCATCAACAACTGTCACAAAGAAAAATAACTTGCGGGGCACCAAATCATGAACCATCTGAAAAGAAGATACACAAGACCACCCCAAAAACTGTCCCAAAGACTCATCTCAAGATATGATCATACCAGAATATACCGGAGGAAATACCGAACTTTGCAAAGCATTGATCAAAAAAAAAAACTGCAAAATCGGATCATCTGATATGATCAATTGGGCTTCTTGAATCACCAAAATCGATACAGAAGAATATAGTGATACTAGAGATACTCAATACACCAAACCATAATCCAAATAAACCAATCTACAATCACTGGAGCAAGACTATATTAACATCAATGACAACAACATATCCTAGAAGCATCAATGTCCAACACAAGTTATATATCAATTAAGGATGTAGCCCAGTTAGGAAATTATAGAGATGAATGAATCCAACATTTAAAGAGATAGTCAAGGTTGAACTGCAGAAATTGCTTGATGCAAGATTCATCTATCCTATATCAAATAGTGAATAGGTTTCACCTTTAGTAATTGTGCCAAATACAGGAGTAAAGTGGTAAGTATGTGTAGATTATAGGGAATTAAATGCTTCCACATGCAAGGACCACTTCCCACTTCCTTTCTATAGTCACAAAAGTTGCACCCTATGATGATCAACCTTGTGAAACATGGAAACAACCTCCCAAGTGTGGGACTTGCAAACGTGAGGTTGAGTCTTCGGAGAAGGCCAAATTTCTTTCCAGTCTGAGTATGGGTGTTTGACCAACCCAACACATGAAAATCCTAATCTAAGATCTGATAGGTAAAAGGGAGAAGGATGGAATTCTTGAAAGAGGGGAAATAAGGTTTGTACCTAGATGGAACTTGATCTCCTTTCATGTAAGTGCACAAAAAACAAAAAAAACTACCCAGAATATGCACATGTTTCAACCTATATCAACTCCCTAAGTATGAGTGAAGGTTGGAATTCTAAAGAATGGCAAGAGGAACATAAATAGTTATTAGGTGTCACCTGAAGAGGGGATCAACACAATCACTTATGCAAAGAAATAAGATGAAGATGTATTCAAACAAAGAGGTAAGCATTACACAAATTGCTCAAACTAAAATAAGGCAAGATAAATGGTTATATTAATGTAGAGGCAAGGCAAAATTTACACGTGCAGTGTAGAAGAAAATAAAGAAAATCCCTAAGCAAGGCTACAAAATTGCCTTTAAAGATCAAGTATAACTCAGATGAGTATAGTTAAGCAACCCTAACCCACATAGGGTTAGGTTACAAAATATCAGAGGGAAGGAAGATCAGATCAAGGATGATCTGATAGCATGCTAAATCTAGCTCTGAGAGCATCCACTGCCTCTGGAAAAGAAAAATCGTTGTAAAAGGAGGAAATCTCCATAATTGAATGCACTGGGATTTCATATCGGGCACAAAAGTCTTCATACCGCACTGAATAGGTATGGGTGTTGTCTGGAATTGTCTATAAGAGTCAACTCTAGAGTTATGGCATTGAAATCTGGCAACTGCATTGAATTGTGATTAGATCTAGGGTGCCGACTAAGCAAAGAAGATTGTCTCAACCATCGGGTCGACAACGACCACCTACAAAAGAGTTTAAATGCCAACGACTCAGAGAGAATTGAATACTGACTGTCAATTTGAGAGATTCATGCGAAGATGGACGCACAAGATCTCTCCATGTAAGTATCCATTAGGCTTAATGCAAGATTAAAACATGGTCGTTGGATCAGGCCTTTATGAAGATCCAATGGCCAGAAATGACTGATGTGGCCCCCTCAGCCCATATTTCCACTTTTCTATGTGACTGCCTAGTGGCCTAACCAACCATGCGGGATACCAAGGAACACCCCTTTCTTACGTATTTCTTACCCCGCATGAAACTTAGCTTCCCTGAAATCCCCTACTTATTTACCCCGTGAGGCCCTTTGATCTGTTTCTTTTGCCTTGCAAGGTGGTAGGGAAGCATGCACCTTGAAAATGAGTTGGTCCCACCAATCAAATAACCATTGTAGCATTGCAGCCAAGGGTGGGAACTAGTTCCTAATTGCTGTGAAATAGTGATAACTCTCCTTTCCTCCCAGTAGCATCACTTATCGCACAGTCACACGAAAGTGGAATAGTCACAGTAGGGAACAAAAGTGGAAAGCTCCAAACTGCATGATAAGCGATTAAAAAAAACTCCTACCAGTTGGTAGTAGGTGAAAGGGGCTAGTCCCACCATGAAGAAGGGACCCTCCAGTTAGTAAACTTAAAGTTAAATGACAATCCCAACCAGTCAACAAAGGAAAAGAATAAGGTTGAAAAACGTTAAGGCAAAAGCCTTAAGGGTTTAGGGTTTTAGGCCTTAGGGGTTTTAATAGGGGTTTTAGCCAGTGATGATTTCTCAGATCAGTTATCTGCATGGCTAATGTTGACACAAAAAAGGTCAACAATTTCATCGACCATATTTTGGATTCATTAGCTAGTAAGAGGTACTTTTATTTACTAGATGGCTTTAGTGGTTAAAATTAGATTAAAATTTCTCCTAAAGATCATGATAAAACAACCTTTATATGTCCCTGGGGGACATATGCTTATTCAGTACTTCCATTTGGGCTATGCAATGCAATAACCACCTTTTAGAGGGTTGGTTTGAGCATTTTTTCTAATTTTTCTCATGATACAATGGAAGTTTACATGGATGACTTCACAACCTATACTAATAATTATGAAGAGGCTCTAGAAAATTTGGAGAAAGTAATTCAAAGATGTCAAGATAATAATATTTTCCTCAGCCATGAAAAATATTTTATGATGATGGAAGGAATTGTATTGGGATACTTTATCTCTACCAATGGAATTCAAGTTGATTTAGCCAAAATTGCAGTTATTTTAGGTCTTTTGGTACCTTACAAACAAAGGGTTGTCCTAATTTTCCTTGGACATGTAGGGTATTATAGATGTTTCATAAAGTATTTCAGTAAGATAGCTTCATCACTTTTCATATTATTGATAGAGGATTCATAATTTGATTGGACACTAAGTTGTCAACAAGCATTTGAAGAACTCAAGTTTTCCCTTACACAAGCACTGGTACTTAGAGGACCTAATTGGAACATACCCTTCCATATTCACACATATGCCTCTAGCTTTGCATTTGAATAAACCTTGGGGGAAAAACAAGGTAATCTTGAATATGCTATTTACTATGTTAATAAAAATCTTCAAGGTGCAGAGGCAAACTATACTATCACATAGAAGGAAATAAACTATTCACAAGAAGAATTTGATAAGAATACTTGTCAGATGGTTACTCTTATTACAATAGTTTTACATAACAATAATTGACAAGCCAAACAAACCCAATGTTGTTGTAGACTTTCTTTCCAGGTTGAAAAATTTGATAGAGGAAGCAATGGTGGATGACCCATTTCTTGATGAACATCTTTTTTTCTTTGACAATTTATTCTTCATGGTATGAATAATATCCAATTGTTTATTTGGTGGTTGGATACCTCCACATTTCTCTCCAAGGGAGAATAAGTATTCGATACATTATAGTTTATACTATTCCTAGATAGTTGGGTATTTATTCTACATAGGTCCTTACAATGCAATGAGGAAATGTCTAAGAGAAGATGAAACATATGATGTACTTAAGGATTGTCATGATGACCCTTTTGGGTTCCATTTTATAGAAAAAATAAGTACAATTAAAATCCTCAATTATTTTTATTACTAACCTACTAAACATAAGGATACAGTTCAACATACAAGGAGATGTGACTATTGTCAAAGGATGGGCAAACCTACAAGGATTGATGAAATGCCACTCCATCCTCAGATTTCATTAGCATCATTTGACAAATGGGGATTAATTTTCATTGGCCCTAGTGAACCAACATAAAATGGAAATTCATACATTCTAGTGTGTATTGATTACTTAACAAAATGGGTAGAATTCAAAAGCCTTGAGACATGCTAGAGATATGAAAGTGGCTGAACTTTTTATGAAGAAATATTTTGCATGTATGGAGTCCTTGGTGAGATAGTAACTAACCAAGGTCCATAGTTTAGCTCTAAGTTGATAACATGGTTGGTTAAAGAATTTGAAATCAAGCATAAGAAATGAACTCCTTACTACCCTCAATCAAATGGTCAAGTAAAAGAAACAAATAGGGAATTGAAAGCTATCCTTACCAAAATAGTGTAACTTGATACAAGAGACTGGAATTTCAGACTATCTGAAGGAATATGGGCATACAAAATTACATGGAAGACAACAATAGGGTTCACACCCTATGAACTTGTCTATGGAACCAAAGCAATCCACCCTGTGGAGTTTCAATATAAAACATTGATAATATTTGTAACCTTGGAGATGAATCTTGATCAAGCTTAGAAGGATAGGTTACATCAACTAAATGCACTAGATGAAATGATTATGGAGGCACATCAACACATTGAACTTTTCCAATAATAGAGGATCAACTGGCATGATTAGTGCATAAAAATAGAGGAGTTCAAGAAAGAAGATTGAGCTTTATTATATGATTCCAAGTATAAAGATAATGAAGGAAAGATTCAGACACATTGGATGGGACCATATGAGATTCAACAAGTGTTTTGTAATGGCACTATTTATCCCAATGCAATAGATCCAAGAAGGTTTAATCTCATGGTGGATGGACACAGATTGAAATTATATATGGCCAAAGATGAATTTTTTCAAGCACTTCATAACCAATGTACCTCACCATCTTCATCCACTCAACTTGATTTTCCATCACCTTCCACTCCATCCATATCTACCACGGAACCTATCACACAATCACCAATAATGATAGAGGATTCATCACTTTCTATAGATGAACCATCTAGTTCACCCACAACCACTACCTCTGCATAGTTTAAACCTTAAAACACGTGGAAAAACTACACATATTTAGATTCATGTTGTTTTTCCTTTTTTTTAAGTGACACTTGAACATGTAGTTGGGACCTGATGTATTATTTTTAGTGGGACTTGACTCATTGATCCATTTTGCCATTGCACTTATTTTTATGTAATATATAATTTCTTCAGTTACATGAAGCCATGCTATGATAAGTTTTACATGTATCCACTTACCTACATAAAATTTTACTTTCCAATCATCTTTCTTGTATATTCACTATTTTGCCAACTTTTTTCCTACTCAACTTCACCATGTCACCACATCACTATCATCAATGATGTCATAACTATCACATCACCATCACTTCAAATATTTTTGCATGCCTTGCATATCAATTGAACACTTATTCTTTCTCAACTACAAGTGTTTCAAAAAATTATGATCTAGCATAAATAGAATTTATGACATACTTGCAATAATTACATTCTTGATTCGCATGTTATATTCATATTGTCGACTAGGAAAGAAGGTTAAAACAAACATGATATCAAAATCCAACCACAGAAGACAAATATCATGAAAACTTAACCTAATCACACTGATAGTGCTATCAAAATGAAATGCATAACAAAGTAAACAAAATTAAATTCAAAGTGAAATCAAACTCATAGCATTCCTTTGATGTCACTTCATTGTTTCTTCTTTCTCCTCTAATGTTGGGTTTCTCTCAAATAGGTGAGTGCACAAATGTGATAAGTAAAGTTAAATCAACAATGTGATCATGAGTGTAATCGAAGGATCATATTTATGAAAATGAGAAATGAGAACCCAATTTATAGATATAAAAGGTTGATTTAATGGACATGATTGATTGTAATTGATGGACAAGATGGAATGTGAGGATGAGTTAAGTGAAGCCTAATGGTATGATGAAAGAATAAGTATCTGGTCAACTACTGAGAGGAGGGGGGTGAATCAGTAGATACAAAATTCACCAATCTCAAAAATCAATCTCTCAAAGTAAACTTAGAACTATCAATGTAATACCACTGTCAAGATAAAAACTCATAAGATAAATTGGTTGACTATTACAATAAACTAACAGTAAAAAACTTCAAACTCATAAACATCCAAATACTTTTTCATATGTCAACAGACTTCATTTCTCAATGCTTCTAGTTATCATAACTTATTAAAGTAGTTAAGTAGTTAAGTAAATCAACCATAAGAACATAACCACAAAAACATTCACCACTTGACACAAATATTTTTGACGTGGAAACCCAATTGAAAAAAACCACAGTGAGATGAGACTCACAAGATAACTATCTGAACTCTTCTGAAGTTTTCCCTGTTAGGCACCTAGCTTGTTAAAGATTTACAAAAGTCCTGTTAAGAATTGATCCTATTAGGAACCACTCGGTTAAGGGATTGACTACAATGCCTTATAAGAATAAATGCCCTATAAGGAGTATCCTTGGTAGAGGATTTGAAAATCCAAGCTAATGGATCACCTTGTTAGAGGATTTGAATAGTACCAAGCTTGTTAGAGCTTACCAAGTTAGGGGATTTCAATTCTACTATAATTGTTAGAAAACAACAAGAGTTCGCTGATATGTCTGAATAGCACTACACTTGCTTGATCAGATCCTTTTCATGCTCATATCTGCCTTTACTCAAACTGTGGATACATCATTCAGATCAGCAACCACACACTCAACTGATCTTTGCCAACACTGAAACTAAACAACTTCATCGACCTTATAAACAACTCAATTAGGTCGGTAACACAACCAAAAACCGAATTCTCATAGAGATTACAAACAAGCCGGTTAAAGTATGACCATTGGATTACGTAGCAATCTCTGCACATCAATCAAGAAAACCTTGATTACTCCTTGATCACCACTTCATAGAACTTAGTAACTCATCACGCGCTTTGCATTATATGCAATACACTTGGTCATTCCCTAGACAAAAACCATTACAACAGTTCACCAAAATCACTTGAAATTGTCTTCATATAATAATCATATGTGTCATAATCATTGTCGCTCATCATCAGATCATAGACCAATATAATCAATTCACCAAACTTAATCAGTTAGGGTTTATCAAAAACAACAGGTAGGGTTTACCGGTTACCAGTCCAGCTCTCCAATATATAGCAATACTGGTTCACTCCACAAATTCTTCCTACCGGTTACAAAACAATATTACAACAATATCATTACCAATTAATTGACATCAATGACAACATAACATATCATTAATGCAATCTTCATGCAAATGCCAACAATCTCCCCCTTTTGCATTGATGGCAATACAAATATCAATACCATTGATTGCTGTTGTGATTGTAAATAGGAATCCTGGTTTACATTACCAAGTATGCACCATGCTCTCTATGTCTTCATCTTGTCACTGGTTCTTCTTCCCATAATTAGATAATTCTTCTCCCCCTTTGATAGCAATGCCAAATTGAAACTAAGACATGTAATGAAAATTTTCATTGTGTAGCATCAACAACCTGCAACTTGATGCTCCCCCTATGGAATAACTCCACTTCTACACCAATCCTTCTATAAAATTCTGTAAGTAGCTCCGAGACTGATGTAATCTACATCATTCTTAACTGACCTCATGAAGGAGTACAACCCCTAGCTGACTTCTAAGATACTCCAAAGTAATCTTAGGCAGAGGTTTAGTAAAGATATATGCAAGCTGCTCCTTGGTAGAAACATGCTCCAAGATCATATCTTTACTCTGTACTTTTTCCCTTAAGAAATGATACTTCAATTCATATGCTTGGTTTGTGCATGCAAAATAGGGTTCTTGGAAATATTTATGGCACTTGTATTATCACATAAAATCTTTATAGATTCTTAAATCTTCATCTGAAAACCTTCCAAATTGTGCCTCATCTAGATAGCCTAAGTACAATTCATGTAAGCTGCAACATACTCAGCTTTAGCAATAGATTGTGATGTACAACTCTTCTTCTTACTACTCCATGAAACAAGTCTTCCTTCAATAAAAAATGCCCCACCGGTTGTGCTTTTCTGGTCATCAACATTTCCTACCCAATCTGCATCTGTGTACACCTTCAAGTCAAAATTTCCTCCATATGGATACCATAATCCATAGTCAACAATACCTTTCAAATATTTAAAAATTCTCTTGGTTACTATCAAATGTGTTTCCTTAGGATTCTTCTAGAATCTAGTAACTATGCCAACTGCATGAGCTATGTCTGGTCTGCTGTGAACAACATAGTGCAATTTTCCAATCATTGACCTGTATTCCTTCTCATCAATAGATGTGGATTCATCTTCCTTAGACAACTTACACCTTGTAACCATTGGTGTCCCAACTAGTTTATAGTCACTCATGCCAAATATCTTCAAGACCTCTTTCACATACTTAGATTGTGTGATGAAAATACCATTCTTCATTTATTGTATTTGCAAGCCTATGAAAATTTCTATTTCTCCCACTAAAGACATTTCAAACTCATTTTTCATTTCATCTGCAAAACTATTGCTCATGTCATCATTACCTCCAAATATGATATCATCTACAAATACTTTGCTGACTAGTATTTTATCTCCTTCATATTTGAGATATATGTTACTATCATCACTGGCTCTCAGAAAGCCTATCTTCATCAGATGTGTATGAAGCCTTTCATACCATGCTCTCGGTGCCTACTTTAATCCATATAAAGCCTTATGCAATTTGCATACCATGTCTTTCTCATCAGTCAAAGCATAACCATCTGGCGTCTCAATGTATACTTCTTCTTCCAGTATCCCATTCAAAAATGTTGACTTAACATCCACCTGCTATACCTTGAATTTCTTGTGTGTTGCAAATGCAAGTAAAGTTCTGACACCTTCCAGTCTTGCCACTGGTGCAAAAGTCTCACCATAATCTTCTCCTTCCTCTTGTTTATAACCTTTGCAAACCAACCTATCTTTGTTGTGAACTACAACACCATCTTCATTCAATTTGTTCCTGAATACCCACTTAGTACCTATCAATTTTTTATTTAATGGTCGGGGTACTAGGGTCTATGTGTTGTTCTTCTCAATTTGATCTAATTCCTCCTCCATAGCTTTAACCCAATGATCATCACCAAATGCTTCCTTAGTAGTTCTTGGTTCAATAGTGGACATCATGTAGGAATTCTCTCTTATTCTTCTTTTGGTTAGTACTCCAGCATCCTTATCCCCAATAATCTATTCAGGATTGTGATTCAGTCTGACATATCTTGGAATAACATGATCATTATCTTTAGGTTCAACTTCTTCATTATCATCATCTTCTTCTGAATTTATCTATTCCAGTTGAACTGGTACATCAGTATTTGCTTTGCCGGTTTTAGATTTCAAAGTTTCTGGTTCCAAAAACAAAATGCAAGGATCTTCATCCTTTTTCTCCAAACTAGTTTCCTCTAAGAGTTTATGATATTCATCCACAGAACATCAACACTCTCAATAATTCTTTATGTCCCGTTGTTAAAACACTTGTAGGCCTTACTCTTGGTGGAATAGCCAAGAAATATACCTTCATCACTTTTAGCTTCAAATTTTCTAATATAATCACCTCTCTTAATAAAACATTTGCTTCCAAATATCTTGAAATAACTAACATCAGGTGATCTTCCATACCAATATTCATAAGGAGTCTTGTCCTTACCTCTTTTTACAAGAATCTGGTTCATAGTGTAGATAGTTGTGCTGACTGCTTCTCTCTAGAAAGTTTTTGCTACACCTCCTTGTATCAACATCATCCTAGCAGCTTCAACGACTGACCAATTTTTTCTCTCTGCGATACCATTCTGTTGTGTGTCCTCAGTGCAGAAAGTTGTCATTTGATACCATTTTCTTCGCAATATCTAGTGAATTCCTCAAAAGTAAATTCATCACCTTGATTTGTCCTCAGACACTTTATCTTATTACCGCTCTCCTTCTTAGCTAAGGCCCTGAATGCCTTGAACTTACCAAAAGATTTAGTCTTATCCTTCAAGAATGTGACCCACATCATCCTTGAGAAATCATCAGTGAAGATCATAAAATATATGTCACCTTGAATACTTTTTGTCCTTATTGGTCCACAAAGATCTGTATGTACCAAATCTAACAAATGTTCTGCTGAAAAAGATTTTCTCTTGAAAGTTGAGGATGTCATCTTTCCCAACTGACATTCTTTACATAGAGCATTAACCGATTTGTCCAACTGAGGCAAACCTTTCACTGTCTTGGACTTACTCACATTAACAATGTTATCAAAGTTTATATGACAAAATCTCCTATGCCAAAGCCAACTATCATCTATTTTTGCAATTAAATAGTTGTTGAATTTAGGATTAAGGTGAAACAAGTTACCTTTAGTTTGCTTCCTAGTTGCAATCAGTTCACCTTTGCTTCCATATATTTTGCACATACCATTCTTAAACTCCAATGGGTATCCTCTATCATTGAGTTGTGCCACACTCAAATGGTTGTGCTTTAAACCTTCAACCCAGTAGGCATCATATGCACTACTCTTTCCATTAAGAGAAAAGTTCCCTTACCTTTAACCATGCAGGGTGAGTCATTACTGAATCTTACAACTCCCCTATCAAATTCCTTCAAAGAAATAAATTTGCTCCGATCACCAGTCATGTGATGTGAACAACCACTATCAATGATCCAATCATCAAAGTTATCCATCCTGGATACTAATGCCTTATGTTCTGATATCTCTTCTTTAATGGCTACAAACACAATGTCTTCATTAGTATCACCATCAGATTATTCATCAGTGATATCACCATAAACAATAAGAAGATGATCTCTTTTGCCTTTACCCTTATACTTCTTGAATTTCTCTCGTTTGTGCTCATTATCACCATTAGGATAGTTAGCAGCTATGTGTCCAATCTTGTTGCATGAAAACATTTCAAAGGTAATTTACCTCTATATTTACCTGTACCGCTAGGCAACCGCTTGGCCAACAATGCTTCAAGCTCAACTAAATGGTCTTCATCATCAGCTTCTTTGTTGGATCTGGATTCATAACTGTGACTGGAATCTCTACTTTTTCTCACAGATGGGTTAGAAACAGAAGCTCTAAATGCAAACTCAGATTTTTGTACACTACCATCACAACCATTTAATTCAAAAGTAGTAAGCTTGCCAATGATTGAGTCAAGAGTTACCTTATTTTTGTCAATGGACTTTAACTCCTGATTGGTTGCAACTCGGATAGCATAGATCGGTAGCAGGGTTCTCAGTACATTACAAATCATTGTGGAATCTTCCACTTTACCTCCTGCACTCTTAATTTCACCGACAAACTCTTTTATCCTTTGACCATACTACTAGATATTCTCACCTTCAACCATCTGCATGTCATCAAAATTTCCTCTTAGACTCTCTTCTTTATAAATCTTAACATGTTCATCACTGCTATAAATCTCTTCAAGTTTTTTCCATACCTCATATGTAGTCTCTAGACAATGAACATCTACATACTCTGCATCAGACAAAGAACTGATAATGGCCTCTAATGCTTGATGATTTTCTTGTTGAACTTTCTTCTGATCATCAGTCAACATCCCAGTAGGTGCAACATATTTAGTATCGACATGTTCCCAATACTGGCTTCCTAGACTCTTGATATAAATTTTTATTCTGTCACTCCATATCCTATAGTTCTCTCTATTAAACTTTGGACCTTCATTCTTCATCATGATCTGCAAGTTCTTTACCTCAAGTTGTTAGGCTTAAACCTTAGAGGACCTGATAAGCTCTGATAGCAATTGATGGTATGATGAAAGAATAAGTATCCGGTCAACTATTGACAGGGGGGGTGAATTAGTAGATACAAACTTCACCAATCTCAAAAATCAATCTCTCAAAGTAAACTTAGAACTATCAATGTAATACCATTGTCAAGATACAAACTCATAAGATAAACTAGTTGATTGTTACAACAAATTAACAGTAAACAACTTCAAACTCATAAACATCCAAATACTTTTTCATATGTCAACTGACTTCATTTCTCAATGCTTTTGGTTATCATAACTTATCAAAGTAGTTAAGTAGTTAAGTAAATCAACCATAAGACCATAACCACAAAAACATTCACCGCTTGACACAAATGTTTTTGACGTGAAAACCCAAATGGGAAAAACTATGATGAGATGAGACTCACAAGATAACTATTTGAACTCTTCTGAAGTTCCCCCTATTAGGAGCCTAGCCTATTAAAGCTTTAAAAAAGTCTTGTTAAAAATTGATCCTGTTAGGAACCACTTGATTAAGGGATTGACTACAATACCTTGTTAGAAGCAATACCCTATAACGAGTAACCTCGGTAGAGGATTTGAAAATCCAAGCTAATGGATCACCATGTTAGAGGATTTGAATAGTACCAAGCTTGTTAGACCTTACTCGATTAGGGGATTTTAATTCTACTATAATTGTTAGAAAACAATAGGAGTTTGTTGATCTATCTAAATAGCACTACACTTGCTTGATCAGATCCTTTTCATGCTCCTATCTGCCTTTGCTCAAACTGCAGATACATCATCCGGTTCGACAACCACACACTCAACTGATCTTTTCCAACACTGAAGCTAAACAACTTCATCGACCTTATAAATAAATCAATTAGGTCAGTAACACAACAAAAACCTAATTCTCATAGAGATTACAAACAAGTTGGTTCAAGTATGACCATTGGATTACATAACAATCTTTGCACATCATTCAAGAAAACATGTATCGCTCGTTGATCACCGCTTCATCAAATTTAGTAACTCATCACGCGCTTTGCATTATATACAATAACTTGCTCATTCCCTAGACAAAAAATTGTTACAACAGTTTGCCAAAATCACTTAAAATTGTCTTAATACAATAATCATATGTGTCATAATCATTTCTGCTCATCATCAGATCATAGACCAATATAACCAATTCACCAAACTTAATCGATTAGGGTTCATCAAAAACAATAGGTAGGGTTTACTGGTTACCAGTTCAACTCTCCAATATATAGCAATACCGGTTCACTCCACAAATTCTTCCTATCGGTTACAAAACAATATTACAATAATATCATTACCAGTTAATTGACATCAATGACAACATAACATATCATTAATGCAATCTTCATGCAAATGCCAATAAAGCCAAATGGGAAAGGTGTCATTTCCAAGTGGAGAGGGAAATGGAAGGTTAATGGAGATAAGTGGAGCAAAATTAGGAAAGTGGAAGAGTGATGTGGAGTTAGAAGTGGCAATAAAAATGGAGTGGAATTAATAAAAAATAATTTAATTCACTCCAAATTAGTAATTTAGCCAATTAATTAACTTTTATTTAATTATGACAAAAGAATTAGGGAATAAATAAATAATGAATTTATTTATCCTAAGAAGGACATGTTATAATAAAGGGGGTCAATAATCAAACAATTATGTAACCCTAGAAGGGAATTAGGTCAAATTGATGCCAAAGAGATAGATATTGAATAATTGATAAAATTAATGAATCAAAGAATGACATAGTATCAATGAATGATAAAGACCAAACATGTAATAAGGAGACATGCTAAAAAGGGGACTCACAGGCGTTGACCATTTTTAAGTGTCAACATTTTGCCCCTCTTTGAGACAATGCTATTCAGAGTGTTGTTTCAAATAAAAATCAAGAAAATCAAATTAAAAACTACCCCAGCCATAACAAGTTACAACGGTACCCCCTCGAAAAATCGGGTGAAAATTTGAACAAGAGGCTAATTTGTCAAAAGAAATGACAGGAGTCCAAAAACATGAACAAAAGTGAAATCAGAGGCCAAATGAGGAAGATACAGGTCCCAGATTTACAATTTGTGTAGTGAATCACAAGACCAAGAGGACTGCAAGGACTGACTGAAGAAGTTTTAGTAAGAGGCATAAATTAGATGGAGAATAGTTAGTAATTATGAAACCTTTCTTTCATAAGAAAACTTTATATTTAGAGAGATTCATTTAATATAGAAATTGAATGCATCACACCATGACATATAAAGCAAGAGTGATAATGCAATCCCTTTGCAAAAAAAAGACAAGGAATGTTTCAATTCATCCTAAAATAGTTGTATGTTAATGGTCGAGGTATGTATGATAGTCACAAAGTGATTGTACCAACATAGACACCCAAGACATACTTGCCCCGAAATGTCATGAAAACATCCCACAAATAGAAGACAAAAAAAAGATCATGAACCATCACGCCAACTCTCATCACTTGTGGATATCCTTTTGTAGCATAGGAACATGATCAAAGATTAATTAATGAAAGATAAGACTCACTCGACCAAGTGATTCAACAACCATTTTGATCTTGTTGTCAATGATGATAGTTCATGTTTAATAAGATGATCATGATGTCTAGTTTTAGGAATGAAGTACCCTATTTAAGATAGACACAATCTAGTTTTGAGTATACTGCACCCTATATAAGACAAATGATAGTTTGATAGAGGACTAATAATTTTGATTGACATTACAAGTTTGATTTGTTTGATTGTTCACATGATTGGATAGTTTGTTTATTGTTGTGTGATTTGCAATGTTTTTATATGTTTTATGTGCCTGCTCAAATATTTGTCTATGTATGACACAATTTATTGATGAAATGAAATGATTGATTGTTTTCCAATTTTTCAATTTTTGGGGATTATTTGATTTTTTGTGATTTTCTTAGGATGTTTTACAGATATTTTAAAAAAAAAATTAGAACATTTATATGTTTTTGATCTATTTTTTAGGACTTTTTATAAATTTTTTGGTTTTTTTCCAAGACATTATGCAATTTTTAGGGATCTTTTCAAGACTTTATTTAATTTTTAAGATTTTTTGATTACAAGAAAGATGTATTTGTTTTCCCCAAGTGTCTAGCAAGGCAAGGGGTATTATGAATGGATGAATGAACTATTGAGATGGAGATGGATAGGAAAAAGATGGAGGTAGCTTATTATGGAATCAAAGTTGAGTTGGTTTCCAAGGACTATCTCATAATGGGATAACACATTTATCCAAGCTAAGGGATTTGACAATGTAAGGGAATGACACAATGCATTCAATGGCATGTGGTCCACATGAAGGGACATGTCAAGAGTTTTTTGAAACCATGGTTTTGTAATTTTCTTTTTGTCTTTAGTTTTGATCAAGATCAAGGATGAAAAAGGGAATATGGATGAAGATAGGATACATAAAAGATAATCAAGATCAAAGGTGATAATGGATAATGGAAGCAAGAAATGGATAAGGGATATGGACTGAAATGTGTGGATAAGTTAAAGCCAATAAGATGCATGATTCTTATGAAGATCCTTAACCTTGTCAAGATCAAATATGGAAAAAGGGAAGATGGATGATGATAGGATGGTGGATAGTGGACGATGAGAGATGATGTAGGATGTGGTGGGTAGGACAACATGGATAAAACTTACCACCAAGTATAGAGCGGAAGAGGATGATGGATTACACATGATGCCTATTTGCTAGGTTTTCATCATGATACTTTCCCAAGGGGCATGTTTGCCAGGTTTTCACTGATGAATGAATTATTTTTCTTTTTTTTGGTCATGCAAGACATCTTTTTTCAAGGTTTTCATCAAGATGGGAGATTTTTTTGGCTTTTTTCTTCTTTTTTTTTGACTTTTTAGAAGATAATAGGAGGAAGGACTCAAGCATCTCATTGTTTAGATGGTAACCTTAAAATATATGTTGTAATAGACCATGGATATGAAGGTATGCTCAAGGACATTGGTAGGATAATGAAATGGAAATGAGATGGATAATTGGATTAAAGGGGGTAAGGATTTATGCAAGGAATTGGATAGGAGGGATGAAAGGGTGGAAAATAGGTGTTGGATAGTGGAGATAGTGTAGGAAGACTTGTGCATGAGGACATGAAATTTTGGGAAGACCAAAACTAGCACACACCTTAAGGAGTGGTGGAGTGATTGAGTAAAAGCAGATTTGAAAGGTGGGAGATGATTAGATGGAGGGATAGAAATTTTGGATGCCAACTTTGATTTTTCTTTAGGATGTTGTACTTCAAGGAGCCGCTTGGGAATCCACATGGTTTTTTACTTTTCTTTCTTTTGTAGTTGCTTGGAACATATTACTTCTACAAGTGACTTAGGAAACCATATGGGTTTTGACTTTTTTTTTCTCAATGGGCCTTTGTGGCCTGTTGAATATTTCTTTTTCTTTTGGGATCATTTTTTTTTAAATTTTGTATGTTGATTAGATGAGACACGTTGATCCTTAAATGTATGTGGATTAATAGACTTATGGGTTTTATGCTTGGCATTCAAATTTCTTGGAAGAGTAATGTGACTTATGGTGGATAAGAATGATATGGAGGTCTTTTGGATAGGTGGAAGGCTCTCAAATATGTGTGCCTTTGTTGATCTTTATTTATGAAAAGATATGTCAATTGTGAGCTAGTGTATGGAGGGATATACAGACCTAAGATGGATGGAAGGGATGAAGAAGAAGGCATAAGTTTGGACTTGGATTTTGCAAGGATACCAATATCTTTAGAGTGAGGTATGTAGCTGAGGTCATAATGATCAAAATTTTATTTGATATGTAGGGATTCTAATGTATCTTATTCATGGAGGCCTAATCATTTTCCTTGATAAATATTTTGACTAATGGGTGTAGAGGGAAAAAAGTGAACCACTCCAATAAGTAGGTGAAAACCAATCAGGGACTTACTATTTGACCTCTCCACTCAAGATGTGATAAAAAGTGTATAACTATCTGGTATCCCTTAGATTACATTAAAAATGTCGTAGAGGTCTTCTAATGCAACTCTATGACATTCTATCTAACGACGCACACATGGGTCTTAGACAATAGCGTGACGCGCTAGTGCCCCATATAGACAGAGTCATAGAGTATGTACAAAGGATGGAATATGATGGAAATGTGTCTAAACAATTGAAACAAAGTAAATAACAGTGCGAAAGGAAAGTATGACTAACTATGAAATAACAAGATAAGGAAAGGAAAAAAGCCACACAACTGGTCCATGCTTGAAGCCTCTAGCTAGCTCCTCGAATCAACTCAGCAACCTGCACACAAAGTAAGAAAAGACAAAAGGTTGTGGCTATGTTTTAGAGGCCTACCATAATTAGACCCCCATTTTTGTGTTTCCACCTCCACAGATAGCCAAGATAGATAATTATATAGATAATGGAAAATAATAGATAAATGATACAACAAAGATAATCAATAATATGTTATGGAGATGGTGAAAGAAAAAGGAAGAAGAAAAGTCCCCTTCCATACCCAAAGTGAAAGGATTTCCATCTAAAGAAGAAGAAGGAATTGATCTTCCTTGGAGAATAATGATGGTAGCAATATGAGAGTTGAGTATGCAACCAAACAGAGTTTCTAGGAAAACATAGATACAAGAAAATAGTAGTGAGATCCAAAATCATAGCCCCTAGAGATTGAATGAATGACTATAGACCCAAAAGTGACCTTCAAAGGAGAAGATATGCATGTTGAATGAAGGTGGATGTCAGTGGTTGTTTGTAGAGACATTATAGGAATCTTCTAGGTGTACGTGTAATGCTCAAACAACTACCTTCAGCCTATCAGATTCATGAGATATGAGTGTGAGATGTGGACATCTACGAGTCAAATTGTTAATATGGTTGATAAAAGGACAAGGTAGAGATTGACAGGGTTAGTGATATGGACAAAAGGAAAAAGTGGTCAAGGAGTTCTCTAATTAGCATAAAGTGAAGGTGCTTATGTAGCGTAAAATTACATGGGGTGTAATTTACAACACTACATTTCCCCCCCACTTTAGCAAGTATATTACTATTATCAAAATGTGAGCTACAGTAAAGATTACCAATATTTGAAGGGGAAGCAAAATTTTCTACCCATGTGGAGATGCCCCTAGGGAAGAGTCCTAAATATTTGAAGAGATGTTGTTGGGTTATTCCATCAAAAACATGTTAGCTGCAGACAAATATGTTAGCTAAAAAAAGGGAATAACATGATATGACAATCACTGAGATAACAAATAATGATAAAAAGATGAATGAATTTTTCCAATATATGTAGCACGTTGTTATAGATAGCCATACGATAGGTCAATTTCAGATAGAGTGGATTGGCCCCCACCAAGGCAAATAGGATAATAGTTTATAGATTTTGTCAGCATGGGTAGCAAGTTATGCTAGATAGCCATACGATAAGACAACCTTAGATCAAATGGATTGGCCCCCACTAATAGAAAAATAAGATAATGGATTTTGTGGGTATAAGTAGAAAATTTATCTAGATGGCCATATGATAGGGTGACCTTAGATCAAGTGGATTGGCCCCCACTAATAAGTAAGCAAGATAATCAATTTCAGTGATATGGGTAGCAAATTATTCTACATGGCCATACGATAGGGTGACCTTAGATCATGTGGATTGGCCCTCACTAATAGGAAAGAAAGATGATAGATCAAGTGGTTTGGCCCCCACAAATAAGAAAATAGTATCCAATGGTTTGGCCCCCACCAAGGAAAACAATATGGTGTATTATGTAGATATGATCATGCAAAAATGCAAAAGAATGCAAAAATATGAAAGCATGGGAGGCCCCCCCTTAGAATGGTATGTGTGAAACACATGTCATTCTAAGAAGAAGAGATGTTGTGTCACATTAGCATGCTGATATGTTTCCATGGAATGTCACCTTGCAACAAATGACACATAGCAACCACAACATCAACAAAAACACAAGAGAATAGGGGGATCCGCTAATTCAGTGTCAAAACCCATAGTAGTTGAGAAAAAGATAATATATAGTTGTACATTGGTGTTTCATCATGGTACCAAACTTTGAGAATCGTATGAAGAAGGCACATCAAGACAAATAAAAATTGGGTCAACATGGAAGAGAGCCTAAACGCCCCCAATACTTTGCATCATCCTCGATGTCAAAAAAAAAGAGATGACATATAGAAGAAAGGCAGTGGACATATAGAAGACAAAAACAAAAAATCCTACGAAGTGAATTGGGTCCTTCAGGAGAGAATGTAACACACAAAGAAAAATAACCTCTCGTTTCCAAGTACCAATGGGGTAACTTGGGTCCTTCAAGAGGGAACAAAACATAGAAATAAAGTATGGGGGAACATAAGTAGAGACACTCTAATCTACAAGATAAAGAGAGAGAGAGAGAGAGAGAGAGAGAGGCACCAAACTACAAGTCATCCATCAATAGGTCATTGTCCTCCTAATTTTAATCATATAAAGAGGGAGGTTAGGACCGAAGGGGAATAACTACAAGGGGAGAACCTAGCACGACACCAACACAAGGGCTAGGGATGAAGCAACTTCCACATTTTAATCCAAAAGCCCCTAGGAGAAATGGTTCAATGATCATGTAAAGATCATTGATAGTGTCAGGATATTCTCTAGGGATTCAAATAGACACCTCTCATAAAAAGAGGTGGGTGACTCAGCCCGAGGTGGTGAGGAAAGAGCTATACTACCTGTTAAAAAGTTCTGATTCCAATTGATAGAATGAACTAGAGGAAAACTAAGAGGGGGGGGTTGAATCAGTTTTCCACAAGTTAAACAATTATTGCAAATTATAAATCTTCTATAGGAGCAAAATGAAAACAACATAGTGAAAGATAAAGCATGAAAGTATAAAACACACAACACCAATATTTTTGACATGGAAAAACCCGATTAAGGGAAAAACCATGGCGGGAAACCCTACCCATGGTCAGATAATACTTTTGCAGTAGTATGTGAAATATTACAATGGGGATTGCACTTGAAATTAGGCCAACCACCTAGAATGCACTGCGCAACACAAAAGGGAGTCTCACTGACTTACATAACCATCGAACTACAATCTAGAGGAAATGAACTATGGAAATAGCATCTCCTAATGCTTGATACAATTCTGATTAAGCACAAATGTCTACCCTACAATATCAAACTCTCCTCAAACCTTCATTTAATGATATAACCTTGTTCACACACAAACCACTCTCTGATAATGCATACATAACCATACCATACATATTACATGAATATATCACCTATATATATAGATCATCAACCTTGATAAACAAGGTCGGATAAACCCTAAACCCATAACTTATAATTACAAAAATTACATCACATGATACCACCGGACCAATATAATTATTTACATTACATAGCCTAGATCTAATTTAAATTCCCAAACAATTATAACCATCAAAAAATTCTCCCAAGACCAAATGCAACACATTATGCCAACTGGTAGAAACCCTCAGTGTCAATAACACGGAATAACCAACTGAATCCAAATAGGATCACCAAATCATCATGCCAACCAATGCGAAGTCACGAAACAATTAGGACACGATCAAGAACACCTTCAACATGTTATGAACCATTTCTAGAAGCTGGACCAAAACCAATTAACCATTTCATCAAATATCACCAACCGGTACTATCAACCATGACCAAGAATATGAACTGGTGAACCAAAACATAAATGATATCTTTTGGAGCACCAAATCATGAACCAAATGAATATGACAAGCATATAATCATCTTGAATTACCTTCCAAAACTAAATCCAACAATCTGAACATACCGGATCAGAATCTCTAAAGACCTCAGCCAAAACCAAGTCAAACTAGAATAGGTCAGTAACCAACCGAACTAGTGTTGACATCAATGAAAACACATAATCAATTCCAGCATATTACCAACAATCTCCCCCTTTGGCATTGATGGCAACACTGAATGTGAAAAACATCCAAGTTCCAAGGAATGCCAACAATCTCCCAAAACTGATTTGAAATATCTATCCCCCTAATATTTTCTATTTTTCACATGAACACCTCTCCCCCTTTGACATCAATGACAAAGGATTGATACTGCCAAACCAAACAGCTGACTACTCCTCCTGAGTAGTAGGATCATTCCATCAACTTGGATCATAAGATACTTTTGATAAGCTCACTGGATTGATGCATCCTTGCATCTCTAAGTCTCTTTCGGAGGGGTGGTGACCCCAAACTGATCTATGAGATATTCAAAAGTATCTTTAGGCAACAATTTAGTTATAATATCTACAATTTGTTCCTTAGTGGGTACATAAACCAATCTAGCTTCCTTTGCTTCAACCTTTTCCTTCAAGAAATTATACCTTATAGAAATGTGTTTTGATTTGGAATAAAATACTGAATTCTTTGACATATCAATAGCAGTTGTATTATCACTATGAATAAAAATAGGCTCATCATAACTTACCCTTATATCCTTCAACATTTTCTTCATCCATAAGATTTGAGTGCAGTTAGTAGCAGCAACTATATATTCAGCTTCAGCAGTAGATAATGAAGTGCATGATTGTTTCTTTCTAAGCCATGAGACCAATTTCTTCCCAAGAAAGAATGCACCACTTGTAGTGCTCTTTCGGTTATCAACATCTCCTTCCCAATCAGAGTCTGTATAAGAACATAATCTAAAATCATCATCCTTTGGATACCATAACCCATAATTTGGTGTTCCTGCTAAATATCTTAATATCTTTTTAACAACAATATCATGACTTTCTCTTTGACCTGATTGAAATCTAGAAGCAATGCAGACAACATTCATTATATCTGGTCTGGTCTAAGTTAAGTACAATAATCCACCAATCATTGATTTGTATCTACTTGGGTTCACTGGAGGAGATTCATCTTCTTTTGATAGTTTGCAACTGATTATCATAGGGGTTCCAACTGGTTTTGAGTTTTCAAGTCCAAATTTCTTTAGCAATTCCTTCACATATTTAGTTTGACAAATGAAAATACCTTTACTAGTCTGAGTAATCTACAAACCTAAGAAAAATTTCATCTCTCCAATCATAGACATTTCAAATTTATTCTTCATGTCATCAGCAAATTTCATGCATGCACTTTCTTCTCCTCCAAAAATGATATCATCAACAAAGAATTAAATGATCAATATATCATTATGCTCAATCTTATAGTATATGTTACTATCAGCATTACCTTATCTAAATCTGATCTTTGAAAGATATTTATGTTACTACTTATCAAGTTGCCATTAGTTTTTATATTAAAAGTCATACTATATATTCTAGTCAGTTAGCACTACCGAATCATGCAGTCAGTATAAACAGAGAAGTTGGTATGCACAGTCTAGTCAGTTACAGAAGAAAGCAGTCACAGAATGCAGTATACACCGAGCTATCTACCGAGTATCTTTTTATGGCTACCGAGCAGTAAAGTTAACACACTGAGTTGATATTCACCGAGTGAAATGTGTTAGCAGATACATTGAACTTGGACATGCATATGAAAATGTGTTGCAAGATCGAGGCACATCTAACTGTTATTACATTGGAAATTGCACTAGAAGATTGTGTATGATTGCGAGGTCAATCTAACCAATGAAATATTTTGTTTAGTTATTCATTCGAGGAATCTTGTTTGTAAGATCGAAGCAATGAATTAGATCACCGTTTTAAGATATCTATATATACAACATTATTGAAGTGCATATATGCATAAGGGAAGACTGTTACAGAGACACAGAGGTCACCAAGAAGGTTTTCAGAGAACAGTCAAAGAACAGAGTAAACAGAAGGGTTTACCGAGTTACTATATGAGTTATCGAGGTATGCTATAAGCAAGGTAATCTTATCCTGAGCACATAGAATCTTCTATAACATTTCAGATGTAAAGTTGTAGATGTTTGTAATGATTTTATTGTAATATTGTGAAGTTGAAAGAGAAACCTTTAATAGGGTAAAAGACTCTAACCAAGTCTATAAATTGTAAAGCCTCTAACCAAGTGCAGCATTCAGAATAAATGTTGTAAAATCCTTTAGCAAGGTAGATCTAATAGATCTTGTTACTCCTAATAGGGTAAGCTATCAGAAATACCTAAATGTAGCTCTAACCGAGCATTCTTTATTATTGCAGTAGTGAAGTTGTGGGCGCCATCCCCACCATAGTTTTTCTCTCTAACCAAGAGTTTCTGCGTAACCAAAATATAGGTGTTATGGAGTGAATCATGTATGATTGTTATCTGTTTGTTTTAACTTTATTTTATGTTACTGCACTATTCTGTTTATGCATAATAGTAAGGTTATTGTTAAAGAAAGGTTTTGAAGTACTGATTCACCCCTCCCCTCTCAATACATTAGCTTTCCATATTGGGCCTAATAATTGGTATCAAAGCCTGAATCTTGGAAAAGGGTTTAACTACCTAAAGAGAAAGATCTTATCAATGGAAGGCTATAAACAATCTCAAAGGATTGTGTATCTGCAGGAAGAGCTGGATCATGCAAATCAAGTGATTGCAGACATGCAAAGGCAAATGCAAAAATCTCTGAAAGTAAGAAGAAGATTATCTGATGACTAGCAGGATTCTCAAGAGTTAGTGGAACAAATTGAGACATCATCTGAGAATAGTATATCTAAATAAACTGAATAAATGATTGGAGTGTTGAAAGAAAAGAACAAAACATTGGCCGATCAACTAAAAGCAATGAAAAGAGAGCATGAACATTTCACTACACAGATGACTGAAAACCTAGATGCATTGAGGACAGCAAAGGATAAAGCAAGAGATCTACAAAGAGAGAAACAACAACTTGAAGTCTTAGTATCTGATAAGAATGATGAAATCATAAGGTTAACTGGGATTCAACAAAATATGACAGATCAACTAGGTTATGCACATCATGAAGAAATTCTAAAGAATGATGAAAATCAAGCATTAAAACTTGAAGTATCAAGGTTGACTGATGAACTTGAAACAGAGAAGAAATCCAAAGAAACATTGAAGAAGAGTTATGATACATCAAAGATGTTGGATGAGCAACTGAATACAAGAAGACCCAACAAAGATGCAGGACTCGGTTACAAAGGAAAAGAATCAACCGAGAAAGGAATTCATACTACTGAGAGAGGAGAATCATCAAAGCAAGCTAGAAATAGGATTAACATCAAAAGGAAGAAGCCTATTTTCTACCACTGTGGAAATCAAGGTCATACTGCCAACATATGCTAGATTAGAAAAGGTAAGCAACCGAATATCACTAAGTCCAATGGATATTGTTACAATTGCAATAAATATGGTCACACATCTAATCAATGTAGGACAAAGTCTGTTAACAACTATTAGAAGGCAAAATTCAAAGGGTTTTGTAGAAACTGCAATAGATATGGACATAGTACCGAGAAGTGCTGGTCTAAGCAAAAGAACTACATGTGGTGTCCACATCGAGCAAACATTAGAGGTTACCGGACTCACACAGATCCTTACTGACAATATGTAGTAGTATCATGGGATTACAATACAAGGATATGGTGCGAATGTTGTGGAAGATATGGACATATTAGTGCCAACTGTTTTATAAGGTTTGGAATGAACAACCAAAGATCATAGAGAAATCTTGGTATGGCATGTTTTCATTGTCACAAAGTTGGACATTTAGCTGGAGATTGCAGAGATCAACCTAGAAGAGACACTGAAGAGATAAAAGAAAAATTTAAGATGATTTGGAAAAAGAAGGAAATCATGTCAGATGAAGAAAGCACCTTACCTACCGAGTTAGGTGCACCTATTCCAAATTAATCAGAACAGGTATGAAGGGACTGCATTCTCTAAAGGTTAAATCATAATAGTTCCCATTCTATTATGTACAAAATTCAAAATCTGCATATTTAAGATGCAATTAGTAAGTTTGAAATTCTATCAAAGTACTTTACAGGAAACCTGTCAAGTCGGTGTATATAGGAAGCCTGTCAAGTCGGTAAATGAAGGAAATTTGGTTACTCGGTTAAAATGAAAAAAAAAGGAAATAAATCGGTTAAAGGTGAACCAAGTGCATTTAATGTTTTGACCTAACTCGCACGAAGCCCAATAAGGTATTTTGTGTACTTAAAGGTATTTTTGCGGTCATTTTCATTCACCAAGTTTTCAAGAGAGCAGACCAGAGAAAATCAAGGTGATCAAACTTCATTCAGAGTGAATTTCAAGGTATTTATATCAAATCTCATCACACTGTTAAGCTGGTTTTTGATCTTGTCAAATTGCTATTATCTACCGAGTGTGAAGCGTCAGTCGTTTGTAAACCATCAAACCCTAAGGATAGTTTGCTAAGTTTTACCTGAAACCTACAATGGCACCCAAGATCCAAGATCCCATAGTTGTCAAGAATGTGGAGAAGCCCTCGCTAAAGTACTCTTTGACTCCTAAAGTCGCCTCTGAACCAGATGACAAAACTGCATATTCACTCATCCCTAATCGAGTCTTGTTAGTCGAAGATGTTAGATTCTTCACCAAATGCCATGTTGAAGAACTCGGTCATGTTGAGATTAGTGACACATATGATGAAATTTTTACTGATGGCAAAATGGATAGCAAGTACGAGCATATCAAAATCAAGGGATTAACTGAAGCCCTAGCCTATCCCCGAGTGTTCAAACCCCAGTGGGTTAAGTTTGTTTTAAGCAGAGTTCATGATGATTTTATGTGGCTAGAGGAGCAACCATTCAAAATCACCAAGGAAATCATTCATGTGATCACCGGGTATCCTATCTATGATCATGCACGAGCATAGAAAATGATATCACAGAAGGAGCTAATCAGTCTAACTGGAGTAGAATCTAATTACCGAGGACTGAAATTGAACAATGTCACTGATGCAGAACTTAAGTTTGCAATTAGAGTAATTGGTTAATGTTTCTTCCAATCAGCAAGGGAAAATAGTGTACCATGTGCTGCAGTTGACTTAGCCTACAAAATAGTGAAAAAGGGAATGAAAGTAGATTTATGTGAAGTGCTACTGAAGAACTTGTTTGAGAACTTGAACACAATAAGGAAGCCGAAGAAGAACAACTCGGCAAACACACTGAAGTATGGTTCACTTCTTGTATGCATATTTTTCTACTTTGAGAAGTTCTTTCCCTCAGTCGGTAAAGTAGTTTGGGAGCTACACCGACCTATCACCCATCAAATCAATGATTTTATCAAGAAACTGGGAGATAATTTTAATGATATCATGGATGACTATTTCAGCAAATTTCAAGAGAAGATGCACAACAGGTACCGGATTCCACCACAGCTGGTAGAGAAATATAAAGATGATATATGTTTTGAGGTAGACACCGATTACTATTATATGAATGATGTTGAACCAAGGACTCAATATTTGCCACCAATGGGTTATGAGATTGACTATGATATCACACGACAGCAAATTGATGCCTATCTTTCATTGCCAAGGCATGCTACCGAACTAAGATATGGAACTTATGAAGAGGTGAAAGAAAAAGTAAAAATCAGCATTGTAGTACCCAAGGCTACAAGAAAGACTACAAAGATGATAAAGGTTTTATCTGAGAAATTCAGAGAAGAATCCTCCTCTACACCTATCAAAGGCACTCTTGCCATTACCGAAGAGGAATTAGAAGTTCAAGAGGCAGCAATAACATTAAGTACCGAGTTGCCTAAGGATAAAGTTTTGAAAAGAAAGAAACAGGACATTTCAATGGCCCTACCGACTCCACCAACAAAGAGACCTAACACTAGAGCATCAACTGCATCACTAAGTAAGAAACAAAAGAGTGTTACTGTACCCAAGGTAACCAAGACCTACAAGAAATATACTCAGAGAATCATTTTGGCAAAAGAGTCTAGTGATACAGAATCCAATGATGCAAACAAATTTCAGATTGTAAAAAGCAAGAAGGTAAATATTCATAGTGTTGAAAATTTTTGTGCCAATCTTAAAGAATATGGTGGATTTGTAGAATTTAGATATGTCAAGTATGAGACTAGGAAGAATGATGAGAAGCGAAAAATTGAAGAAGCTCTCATCTGCACACTTCTAAAGTTTTGGCTTGCTCCATTAGAACTAGTAAAGTCACTTCCGAGTGAATTATACTTACATATTGATAACAGATGGAAATATGCAATGGACTCAGAGAAACAAATAAGAGAAAGAATTCTAGTCCATCTATTCCTTGATATGTCTATGGTAGAAATTAAGGAGCATTTGACAACATACAATTCTAAATTTCTTGTCAAACAGAGAGCCTTAAAATTGATGAATGGGCTATACATTGATGTAGAAAATGAGACAAAAGCCAAGTGGTAGGAAATCTTCAAACTAAAGGATGTCGGTGAACAATCTCAAGTTGAAATTGTTGATATCACCGAGCAAGATCCTGATGTCATTGAGCAAGATCCTAATGTCACCGAGCAAGGTCTTGATGCTACCAAGCAAGACTCGGCTGACAATATCTAAATTGATGAAGATGTCATGGATGAAGAAGCACCAGAGCAGGAAATGATAGAAGGCAATACCTATGCAAAACTTGTATCTAGTGAATCTATCTTAGAACAAGTTCAGCCTTATCCGTCGGTCAAGCCACCTGTCTCTACCGAAGCTCCTAAGGATACAAAACAAGGCATCGAAGGTCACAAGTCTAAAGCAATAGAAGATACAACTAAAGATCAGATGTCTCAAGCACCATCAAGCACTGAAAATGTTACAGCTGAGACCCCTAGTACCGAGACACCCAAGGACACCACAATGGCTACATGAACCGACCAAATTGTTGCATCTACTGAGCAACCTACCGAGGGTCAGCATGCCTCACAAGCACTTGTCTTAGTACAACCGATCAAAGGTAAAGAGAAGAAGGTGAGAAAGCATAGTTTCAAAGTTGATTTAACTAAACCGATAGTGTTGCCCAATGTGGATATCTCAAAATTAAAAGGGCAAGCACTTATTGATTTCGGTGAACTATGCAAAGCAAAGGCCGAACAAGAAAAACAATTGGCCATTCAAAAGAAGAATAAAGTACTCCAGAAGGTAAAGACACTACTAACACATATGCTACCTTCAGCAACAGTGTCAACCGATGTAGCCATCCACATTCAACTAGATGAACTCCTTACTCAAATAGAAACATCTGGAGTTGATGCATCTGAGTACTTGAGCAAGCTAAAAGATAAAGAGCTTACTACAAAGATGATAGAAGAGGTACAAAAAGCTCTCGCTATAGGAAAAGTAAAGCTTGTCAAATTCATTGCTGAGTTGTCCCCTCAACTCAAGCATATTCTTTATTTATTTCAAAAACTTTGTACATTTTCCTTATTCATTAAATATATCAAGAATAAAACTGATGCAATTGAGAAAGAGATCACCGATCTCTCAACTAAGTTGACCACCGAGCCTAATTCAATTCAGAATTTTTATACCAAGCTTCAACAGCTCATGGCTCAACAGTTAGAACTCAAAAATGAAGAGCATAAGATCAGGATGGATATAATGACCCTCCAGACATTATTCCTTCCTCATCTCTTATCATTTCAAGAGCAGATTAACCAAGCTACACACCTATCTACTACACAAGAGGGAAGCAATCTTGATGGCTTAATATCACTATTGGCTGATATTCAAGCACAAAATTCTTTAATGGAAAGTGTAAAGGATGCACTCTCAGTCGCACTCATCGATTCCCGGAACAAGTATAAATCTATTTTGATCAGTTACCGCCCCCGGATGGAAATTAAGTTTTTGATGTTTGTCAAAAAAAGGGGAGTAATACTACATAAGGGGAGTAATATAATTGGAGAGTGATATAGTTTTGGTAATACAATTTTGAGTATTGTATATAGGGGAGTATACCAAGCAGAGCACACAAGCACAAAACAGAACTGAGCATGCAAAATCTGAGTAATATACAAAATAATGATAAGGGGAGTATATCTGCATCTACTATTTCATTGACTATTGTATATATTGTCAAGTATAGTCATTTTGCAAAGTATATAGATTTTTGAGTTATGACTTTGAAAGTAGTTTTTGTCAAACATCTCAACTAATGTCAAAAGGGGAGATTGTTACTACTTATCAAGTTGCCATTAGTTTTTATATTCAAAGTCATACTATATATTCTAGTCAGTTAGCACTACCGAATCATGCAGTTGGTATAAATAGAGAAGTCGGTATGCATAGTCTAGTCGGTTACAGAAGAAAGTAGTCACAGAACACAGTATACACTGAGCTGTCTACCGAGTATCGTTTTATGGCTACCAAGCAGTAAAGTTAACACATCGAGTTGATATTCACTGAGTGAAACATGTTACCAGATACATTGAACCTGGACATGCATATGAAAATGTGTTACAAGATCGAGGCACATCTAACTGTTATTACATTGGAAATTGCACTAGAAGATTGTGTATGATTGTGAGGTCAATCTAACCAATGAAATATTTTGTTTAGTTATTCATTCGAGGAATTTTATTTGTAAGATCAAAGCAATGAATTAGATCACCGTTTTAAGAGATCTATATATACAACATTATTGAAGTGCATATGTGCATAAGGGCAGACTATTACAGAGACATAGAGGTCACCGAGAAGGTTTTCAGAGAACAGTCGAAGAACAGAGTAAACAAAGGGGTTTACCGAGTTACTATATGAGTTACCGAGGTATGCTATAAGCAAGGTAATCTTATCTTGAGCACATAGAATCTGCTATAACATTTCAGATGTAAAGTTTTAGATGTTTGTAATGATTTTATTGTAATATTGTGAAGTTGAAAGAGAAACCTTTAATAGGGTAAAAGACTCTAACCAAGTCTATAAATTGTAAAGCCTCTAACCAGGTGCAGCATTCAGAATAAATGTTGTAAAATCCTTTAGCAAGGTAGATCTAACAAATCTTGTTACTCCTAACAGGTTAAGCTATCAGAAATAGCTAAATGTAGCTCTAACCGAGCATTCTTTATTATTGCAGTAGTGAAGTTGTGGGTGCCATCCCCACTGCAGTTTTTCTCTCTAACCAAGAGTTTCTGCATAGCCAAAATGTATGTGTTATGGAGTGAATCATGTATGATTGTTATCTGTTTGTTTTAACTTTATTTTATGTTATTGCGCTATTATGTTTATGCATAATAGTAAGGTTATTGTTAAAGAAAGGTTTTGAAGTACTGATTCACCCCTCCCCTCTCAATACATTATCTTTCCATATTGGGCCTAACAATTTATCCAATCTAGCATACCAAGCTCTAGGGGCTTGTTTCAATCCATATAAATCTTTCTTCAATCTGCAAGCCATGTCCTTGTCCTCTAATAGTGAAAATCCATCAGGCTACTCAATATAGAATTCTTCTTCAATATCTCCATTTAGAAAGGCACATTTGATATCCATTTGATATACCTTGTAGTTATTGTGTGCATCATAGGCATGAAATAGTCTTACTGCCTCAATTCTTGCAACTAGAGCATAGATTTCATCATAATCAATTCCTTCTTGTTTTGAGTAACCTTTGCAAACTAATCTAGATTTGTTTCTTATAACCCGACCTTCCTCATTTAATTTGTTTCTGAAAACCCATTTAGTTCCAATAACATTTCTATCTTTAGGCCTAGGAACCAATTCCCATGTGTTATTCTTTTCTACCTGATTTAATTCCTCTTCCATTGCTTTCATCCAATTCTCATCTTTACATGCTTCAATAATTGATTCCGATTCAGTTTGAGAAATTAAGCATACATCTTCAGTGGCTAACCTTCTTCTTGTCATCACACCTTTCCTCTTATCTCCAATGATCTGATCTTTAAAATGATTCAACTTAACATACCTAGGAGTCTTTGGATTATCTTGACTTTCTAACTCTTTATGCTCTTCAATAGTTACTATGGAATTTTTTTATGTTATCAGAGCAACAAGATCAATGCTCTAAATTATTTCTTGCACCACTGGTTCTGATCTAAAAATTTCATCTTGCAGTCCATAGTCATATGATCTGATCTAACTATTGCTTTTCTCATCCACTTTGACATTTATGATTTCCATTATCCTTTGCAATCTTTTATTATAACATCTATATGTTTTTCTCTTAGTAGAATAACCCAAAAATATTCCTTCATCACTTCTAGGATCAAATTTCCCTAAAGCATCATCTCTTCTGATATAGCATTTACTTTCAAAAATTATAAAATGCCTGATAGTAGGAGTATGACTAGACCATAATTCATAAGGAGCCTTACTGGTATCACCTTTTATGTGTACTTTGTTGAAAGTATAGACTACAGTATTGACAGCTTCTCTCCAATAGATATCAGGCAATTTGGCTTCCATCATCATTATCCTTGCAACATCTAAGATAGTTTTGTTCTTCCTTTCCACTATTCCATTCTATTATGGAGTTCTAGGTGTAGACAATTGCCTTAGGATTCCATGCTTCTTACAAAAGTTGTTAAACTCACTGGATGTAAATTCACCACCTTGATCTGATCTTAAGCATTTTATCTTCAAACCTATTTCTATCTCAACCATAGCTTTGAAAATTTTTAATTTCTCAAGATCTTGTGATTTTTCTTTCAAAAATGCAACCCACGTCATGCTAGAGTAATCATCAATAAGAAACATAAAGTATCTATCTCCTCGAAAACTTTTAGTCCTTTTCGGTCCACATAGATCAATATGAATAAGATGAAGAATTTCATTAGATCTATCATGTATGCTGCTAAAAGAAGTTCTAACTTGCTTACCCATTTGACATTCTCTACATACCAGATTATGAGGCTTGATGATTTTGGGCAAATCTTTGACAGCCTGGGTTGAACTAATCTTTATTATGCAATCAAAATTCATGAGACGCATCCTTTTATGCCAAAGCCAACTTTCATCAATCTAATCAATCAAGCAAGACTTCTCACCGGAGTTCAAATGAAAAATATTTTCTTTGATCTGAGTTCCGGATGCAATTTCTAATCCAGATCTATTGAAAATCTTGCATTTTCTATCTTTGAATTGCAAAGGAAATCCTCTATCCACCATCTGACCTACACTCAAAATATTATGCTTCAAACCTTGAACATAATAAACATTATCAGTATTAGTCTTACCATCCAAGGATATTATTCCTTTGCCTTTGATTCTGCATGCCTTGTTGTCTCCAAATCTAACTACTCCACCATCAAATTCTTGCAAAGTTATAAATTTCCTCTTATCACTGGTCATGTGATGAGAGAAACCACTGTCTATAACCCATTCATCTTTCTCTTCAATTTTAGCAGCTAGAGCTTTCTCCTCAGTATGAGTTGTATCATTGACAGGTTCTGGAGATTCATCCTTGATAGAAATAAAGACCCAATCTTTACCTAATCTTCCATTACCAAATCCACTTACAGGTTCATCATCATCACAATCATCAGTAATACCAAAATCATCATCACCAGCATAGTAATATTATTTTATCCTTATTTCTTCTATATCTAGGTTTGATCTGATATTCTGGATTAGGTTTATAATTCCTCATAAATCTTTCATGATTCCTACCAGCTCTTTCAGGACATCTAGAAGCAAAATGACCAATCTTATTGCATGAAAAACATTTAAAGGGAACTTTTCCTTCATACTTACTTCTAACCGGTCCTTTAGGGATTCTCCTAGCATTTAGGACTTCCAATTCTTCAAGCTCTCTATCTTCTCTTTCAATGTCTTCCAACTCCTTAGCATATAACTCCTTCCAATCTATCTTCTGCTTACTAGAGGTAGATGCTTTAAATTCAGTGTAGCATTCTGATCTCCAAGTTCCTTAAGTTCAAAAGAAGTCAATTTCCCAAGTAATGTATCTCTAGTAATAGGGGTATTTGACATAGTCCAAAGTTCATTTATTGCAGTAGCCTTCATCTTGTAAGTTGGAGGTAGAAATCTCAGAATTTTTGAAACAATCTCATCCTCATTAACTGTTCCACCATAGCATTTGATTCCCATGACAATCTCATTTACTCTATCCATGAAAGAACTTATCTTCTCATTTTCTTCCATCTTCAAATTTTCATATCTCACCCGGTAACCTTCAAATTTTACAATCTTTAGTACTTGGTCTCCTTCATACAAAGTTTCAAGCTTCAACCAAATCTACTTTGCAGTTTCCAGCTCTATGACACTCAACAATTTTTCATTAGATAGGGAACTTAACAATGCTTATTTTGCTCTAACATCATTATCAGCATTCTTTTGTTCATCAGAAGGTGTCAAAGTTCCAAAACTAGGATCATGAGGTGTATATCCTTTTTCTATTATCTCCTAAACTTCTACTCCAAGACATCTCAAATGAATCTTCATTCGCTCCTTTCATAATTTATAATTTCTACCATCAAATCTGGGACTCTCCTTCTGGCAGGGATTAAATTAAGAACTTGATGCCCTTAGATCTCCTCAAGCGGTTAAGCTTCTACAGAGAGGACCTCACTCGGATACCAATTGTTAACAATTTCTTATTCCAATTGATAGAATGAACCAGAGGAAAACTAAGAGGGGGGGGGGTGAATCAGTTTTCCACAAGTTAAACAATTATTACAAATTATAAACCTTCTATCGGAGCACAATGAAAACAATATAGTGAAAGATAAAGCATGAAAGTATAGAACACACAACACCAATATTTTTGACATGGAAAACCCAGTTAAGGGGAAAACCATGGTGGGAAACCCTACCCACAGTCATATAATACTTTTGCAGTAGTATGTGAAATATTACAATAGGGATTGCACTTGCAATCAAGCCAACCGCCTAAAATGCACTCCTAAACACAAAAGGGAAGTCTCACCGACTTACATAAACATCAAACTGCAATTTGGATGAAATGAACTGTGGAAATAGCATCTCCTAATTCTTGATATAGTTTCGGTTAAGCACAAATGTCTGCCCTGCAATACCAAACTCTCCTCAAACCTTCGCTAAATGATATAGCCTTGTTCACATATAAACCACTCTCTGATAATGCAGACATAACCATACCATACAAATTACATGAATATATCACCTATAGATACAGATCATCAAACTTGATAAACAAGGTAAGCTAAACCCTAAACCCATAACTCATAATTACAAAAAATACATCACACGACACCATCGGAACAATATTATAATTTGCATTACATAGCATGGACCTAATTTAAATTCCCAAACAATTATAACCACTGAAAATTCTGCCAAGACCAAATGCAACACGTTATGCCAACCGGTAGAACCCTCAGTGTCAATAACACAGAATAACCAACTAGATCCAAATAGGATCACCAAATCATCACACCAACCAATGCAAAGCCACCAAACAATTAGGATAGGATTAAGAACACCTTCAACATGTCATGAACCATTTCTAGAAGTCAGACCAAAACCAATTAACCATTTCATCAAATATCACCAATTGGTACTATCAATCGGGACCAAGAATATCAATCGACAAACCAGAACATAAATGATAGCTTCTGGAGTACCAAATCATGAACCAATTGAATATTACAAGCATATAATAATCCTGAATAACCTTCCAAAATTGAATCCAACAATCTGATCATACCAGATCAGAATTTTTGAAGACCTCTACCAAAACCAAGTCAAACATGAACAAGTCAGAAACCAACCAGAACAAATCAGTAACCAACTGGACCAGTGTTGACATCAATGACAACACATAATCAATTCCAACATATTTCCAACACTACCAACCTCTGAAAGATTGGGCAAAAACAAACTTCAGCGAAGGTGAAACTTCCTCAACAAAGCATACAGAGGTAGATAGAGAAACAAAGACTGAAACAGGAAAAGACATGAAAACTAAAGGTGTCGAAGTTAATTTCTGATGGTGGAACTCAGGCACGGGGCCCTTCTCAAATGTTTGTTCCAATTTCTACAGAGATGAAGACCTTTAATTCACTGTAGTAGGTTTAAGGACCCCGAGAAAACTCTAATGTTGAGGCGACTGTGAAATAGGTGGAGTTGATAGGGTTGCATTGGGCACCACTGGCATGTGGAGTATGTTCATAAGATGGGAGAAAGGAGGAGCATCTAGCAAGGAAGTGATCAGGGGAGGCTCCAAGGAAGGAGAAACAAAAACTTGCACCCATTTAGGGTGAGGCTCATCAATAGTTCCAGGAGAGAATGGTAATAAGATAGAGGAAGAAGCAAGACGGAGTTCAACAGGCCTAGAAATAGGTATAGAAGTGGCAAGGACAAACACCATCAGTTCACTCATGGCACTCATAGTAGCTTTGTGGTCATGATCCATCATATACCCATTATGTTTTTTCTCACATGCTTGTTGATTATGGTGTAGATGGGGTCTAGGAGAAAAAATCTAGGGAGTCTCAGTAGCATGATGATCTATAGGAGAGGCCTCCAAAGCTAGAGTTGGCAAAGGAGAAGGCCTAACTAATGAAGCAAGAGGTGTAGTTGACATAGGTCTCACATTCATAGCCATGGGTTCCCTTCTTCATTTTTCTCAAGGAGTAGTCAGAGGAACAAGGGGCACCTTCAAAGGCTATAATGTGGGAGTCGATGGAGATGAGCAAACATGAAATGAATGCCTACCCTTATCATACTGGGCAGGATGAGAGATGTCAGTGAGGATATGAAGATCAAAAGGAGGGTGGGATGTAGACTATGGTACCATGGGTGCCTTTCCTTTATACTAGGTACAAACACAGGAACAAAAGGCACCACTAGGGACTGTGTGGTGTAGACACCTAAAAATGTCTCATTAATCATATACTAATTATTCGTCTATTTGATTAAGTAATTATTTAATTATTTTATTAAACTAACTATTTCTTCTAATCATCACCCTTCAACACTTCTAATTATTCTATTTCTATTTTCAAATCATTTCAATCAATTGACCATAACTCAATTATTAATTAAATATCAATTATTTAATTAATTATGATTTATTCCTTAGTTAAATAATCTTTATTATTTAATTAATTCTATTTCCTAAGTTTAAATAATTTCATTTAAATTATTTAAATTAATCAATTAAATTCCTCCAATTCCCCAAATTATAATTCCAATTAATTCCATCTAATTTCATTTCATATTTCCTCAAATTCAAATTTCAATTAATTTCATCTAATTTCACATTTTCATTTCACATTTCACCAAATCTGAATTTCAGTTAATTTCATGTGCATTTCAGCATTCGAATGACCAAATTCAAATCCAAATTGAAAATGAAAATCAAATTCAATTTCAAAATTCTACAACACATGCTAAAATCATAACCGATTGATCAAATCAATTAACTCATCAATCATCCTTTTTAACTCCCAGTCACCTTTTTATGACTAATCCATCAATTCAGTCAATCAATCAAATGAGTTAACAAGCCAATCAATCTTAGTCAACAAATCAATGAACTCCGTTAACTGATCAATCTAAATCATTTGTCTCCCAATCAATGCTTGAGTTCTATTTCTCACCCCCTTTGTGTTGAAAATCTATAAATTAAGCATCATTTTTATCAATTCGATCTAGCATTCAGCCCTCTAGTATCTAGCTTTTTTTAGAATCACAGTCTTCAAAGTATTTGTATATAAGAAATTGGTGCAATACCTAAGAGCCACCAATCACTCAAATTGGAGAAGCACAATGGAAGCAAAGATGCAGAATGAGGGAGTTTCTTATTTGAATTTATTCCTTATTTAGTATTGATTTTCATTGATTATGTTTGTTTGTTTGTTAATTGGTTAGGAATTGGTGATTCATTCTTATTTGCTAATTCACTTAATAATACAATAACATTCAGGTGTAGAAAACAATGGTGAACCTGACATGAAGCATGCTAACCTCTATTGTTTGCTTTGAATGATTTTGCATCCGTACCTAGAATAGAACCCTGATTTTGCAATTGCCTAAGCAGATTTTTGCAATTGCTTATGTTATCACTGATTAAAAATGGGCTTTTCTTTTCCCATGATTGGCTATGGTTTGTTGAAATTTTGAGTAGGGCACATTTTCAAATGCTTCAGCTTTGTTTTAGGCCCCAAGGGTTTAGGGGTTTTTGATTTTAGATCCTCCAATGTTTGTTTAAAACCCTTTGGTTTCTATTCTTTCATTACTTTATTCACTTAAGTAATGGGTCATGGGATCGTAGGAAGTGTCCCCCCTTGTTGTTTGCCTAGGCAGTCATGTTAATTAATCGCAAAATTTATGCCTTGTATGTATTTCTCCTAAAGTTGTCGGGCCCAATAACTAGTGTGCATCTCGCGGATGGATCTACGGCTTTTCCTATTTCGCTAAGCGAAGTTGCACGTAATTTAAAACTAATGAAGTTGCGAAAATGACATGGCATGCCACCTAGGAGGTCTAGCTAGTTGATGAGCTAGTTGATGAGAGAAAGTAAAGTGGCGGCACGCGGCATAAGTCACAACAGTCAGTAGGTCGGGATTAAAGGTTAAAAGGCGGGCCCCAGAGGTGAGTCAGGTCGCAAGTTAGGAGACGACCTGGCGGATATAGCTGTCAAGAATTAACTGGAGCCCAGTGCTTTCTCTCGGCAAATGAAAAAATGACAAGTCAGCTCTAAAGGTGACTGGATGACAGGTGTTCATAGTGAATCAGAGGGCCCACCACTCCCGAAGCCTATTCAGATGGTTAAATGTTGATCAATTAAAAGATGATCTGATGGCCCACGCTATTTTGCAAGGGTAAGATGCTCGTGCTTTATACCCTGCGAAATAGTGAAAGTGAACGAGAGTCGTCCACGTGTCATGATGAATGGTCATGTCAGTGCTCCAGATGACTAGACGCCAGGTGTTCATAGTGAATCAGAGGGCCCACCACTCCCGAAGCCTATTCAGATGGTTAAATGTCGATCAATTAAAAGATGATCTGACGGTCCGCGCTATTTCGCAAGGGTAAGATGCTCGTGCTTTATACCCTGCAAAATAGCGAAAGTGAACGAGAGCCGTCCACGTGTCCTGCGACACATGGTATTAGAAGAAAGCTGTGGGCCTGCCAAGGTGGAACCAGTGGTATAAGAAAAGGACACGCGGCCAGTGTTAAGTCAAATGTGAAAGACATTTCAAGGCCAATGGTTGGGTGCCACGTGCTAGCACGTAGCCAATAGAGAAGCGGGACCCAGCGCGAAGCCAAAGTTGTTAGTCAGTATAACGCTCGATCAAGTTTCTTTTGAATGGACGGTCGGCGCTATTTCGCAAGACCAAGCTGCCTGATAGTTATGCTTTGCAAAGTTGCGAAAGAGCAGAATGAAAGACTTGCAAGAACGTTGTGACCCGTTGGAGCGAAAAATATGAATTCTCCTATGAATTCAATTTTGAAGGGATGGCCGAAGCATGCGGAATCAATGTTGTAGTTAAGACCCTGAGTACAATATTTGATTTCCCATCAACCGGGTGAAGATATCTTTTAAAGAATTTCTTGTAGAGGAGCGGATGCAAAGCTATTTTCTTCAGGTACAGAGCAAGTCAGTTCAGTTGCAGAGCAAATTCCTTCAAGCTAGGAATAGGTTTTCTCGTACTCCTGTGTAGCAATTCATGTGTGGTGTGTTTTAGATAAGATATTGATTCGTCATAGAAGTATTTAGGAGCGGTATTTCATTTCTTACGTTTTTTTTAAAATCGCTCCTAAAAGAGAATTTTCTGGCAAAGTCAATTATTCAGAAAGAAGTGTCTGTGATGATTTTCTGGAACAGTTGACATTGTCAACTAATTAGGCATCCAAGACAAAAAAATTACTGCCTAGAGCTCCCCGTTTAAAGATAGGAGAAGGACTGTATGACAAGGGTAACTGGTTGAGAGACCAACAAGTTGGATTGTCTGGGTTGGGGTTATTTAAGATTGGATTTGGAATGAGAAATTCTCTGGCCCCGCAAAATAGTATTTGGGAATTAGATGTTGGGAAATTGGTAGTCCCAAGGGTATTTATGGACATAGATTTGTTGACCCAAATTGCACTCAACTATGATCGAGTCACAAGAAGCATTCGGGATATAAATGGAAAAACCCTTATTGAGATTAATACTGAAGAATTCAGGAATGCTTTTGGGCTTAATGAGTTTACTAATTTTCTAGAACCCACAAATTTCAAATCATTAGCTCAAATTTACAGTGCCCAGAGGAGTCATCTCAGGAATGGGCCTCTCAAGGAATTTTTTGTGAAGATAGGTGGGTTGACAGTTGTAGGACCCAACACACAAGAGCCCTTTTCATTGAGTATGCTCACCCTTAGGGCTAAAGGAATGTATTGGGCACTTTGCCAAGTTTTGGGAGAAGATGTTGAAGCAAACATGTCAAATCACTACCTATTAATGATTGCTCAAATTTTGAATCCTTCTCTTGCAATTACATTTGATTATGCTTCTTTCATTGCTGATGCTATCCATAGAGGGTTAACAGGAATAAAGAATGGAAAGGTGGATAGGCCTTTCGGATGGTACTCACTCTTGATGCATCTATTTCTTTTCAAAGGTGGTGATTACTTTGCCAGTGGACTGGACCTTGTCAAGGAGAAAGAAGGAGAAAAAATGTCGATACAATTATGGAGTACTGTGTTGTCATGGGATAGAGAGGATGTCAGTTTCTTGAAGTTTGACAAATACTTTGCATCCAAGATTAGGACTCTCCACTGCTCGGAGAACCCAAGAATCCCCAAGGTTCTTTTGGAATTCATAAGACCAAAAGAATTCGCAGAAAACATAAAAATTGTTCACAACTGGGGTGACATTTATTTGTATCTAGTCTCGACAGTTTTTAGAGTGTTTGGTTTTAGAGGTACCCCATTCTTGCCACCTTACCAGGTCCCTCTCAAAGTGGCAATTGCAAAGATCCTTAGACAAATTGGTGGTGTACAAGAGGCAGAGTTGACAAGTAGGGGTAAAGGGACTATTTTCCCTGTAGCTACCATAGCCCACCAATTTGTAATAACAAAGGGAGGTTGGAATTGCTTTGAGGATTTTCTCAAGCCTTATCATTTGTCCACTGCAGTGTATAGGTGTGCTGATCCAGAAGACTTCTTCAATGGCATGTTTAGAAAAAAAGCAGCATGCAGATGTAGGCCCCATCAATTTCAGTTTCCTGAAGACCTCATCAAAAATGAGTTTGATCTAGATGAGCAGGAGCGAAGGAAAGAGAAATGGGTGGCTTATAAGAAAGCTTTGGATTTCATGCATCAGTTTGATGCCAGCTATGACCCATTGTCTAGCTTTTTCCCTCTGGAAGAGAAAATAAAGTTTTTAATTGTTTGCTTTGAAGATGTGATGCAGACCCTAAAGGAGAAGAGGGAAGCTATAATCAAAAGCAACCCTGAAAAGGGGAGAATGATCCTAAGTAGGTCATCTTCTAGCAAAGCAATCCCTCCTACTGATTATACACTGCACAAGAAATCTAGTTATAGTGTGCTGATGCCTACAACAGCGGAGCCCTCTACCTCTAAAGGAAAGCGGAAGATACAAGATGTCATTGACATCCAAGAAAGCCCAAAGAAGAAAAGGGTAGGGAAAGAAGTACAATCGGATGCACCTTTGTATTCCCCATCCCAATCCTCTATCCATATAGGAGACGAGCAAGAAATAGCTAAGCAACTCCTACAGTTAGGTAGTCTAGCGGTAATTGCCTACACTTATGATGAAGTGGAAGAAGGAATGCTAGAAGAACCCCTTGCTGCTGAAATGGACATTACCACCACTGAACTCAAAGGCCAGGAGTGGGATCCTGAGATAAAGCAGGCAAGTAATGCCTTCTTGGCTGACAACAATTTTGTCACATCAAAACCATTTATGCAGTTTATATGGAAACAGAACATAGATAGATATAACGCTAGATGTGAAAAGATAAAGGCTGAGTAGCCTAATAAAGATCTAGCCCTTGTAGAAGAGGAAATAAAGTGATATATGATGGAAGAGTTCAAAAACATCACCCCTGAGAAAGGGAGAGATATGGAGGCACAAGCTGGAGTGCTTATTTTACCCGAGTGGGATATAGCAGATGCCCTGGTACTAGACGCAGTGAGGAAGGAGACCAAACCCATGGAGGGGATTACTTTCAATAAGGATAATGTTGCACTGGTCATGTGGTCTCTCAAGAGAAATGAGAGTAAGAAAAGCAAAGACACCCCAGGGTCAAGTTACCTTGGTAGGATGATGGTGAAAAGAGTGTAGAGTACAGGGGTAGTGGAAGCTGCTAGCACTATGCTAGAGACTGCAAAATTTAGTATTGCAGTAGCGGAAAAGGAAGCCAAAGAGGAAGAGATCCTCCAAGTCAAGATGGAAACAATCTTGAAGGCCTATAACAGTGCTAAGGAGGAGGTAAGAGGTAAGGATAGCATCATTGCTAAGCTGCAGAGCCAGTTGACTGGACAATACCATCAAGGTGAGTCTTCAACACTGATGATTTCCTCTTCTCCTACAAGACCTCCACCTACTAGCCCTATCATTGAGTTTCCACCATCTCCAGCACCCTCTAGCTCTCAAATGGTTGAAATTACTCCTCAAGAATTAGAAAACTTAAAACAGGCTCAGGCCTTATATGCAAAGAAGTATGAGGAGAGAGTAAGGACTACAATTTCTAGTTTTGCAGATACAATGAATGTCTTATTGCTCTACAACAATGTAGGTAAAATTTTGGATATATGGAATGAGCTTAGGGGAGACAAGGCCATTTTGACACCTTTTTTTGACAAATGGAGGCCTAGGCAGCAAGATTTAGAGTTTATGTGTGTATCCTACGATGAAGCAAGGGTCAATCCTATCATTAAATCCACTTCTGACATCACTAAAGATTTAGTACAATTAGCAGCAGGGGTGGATAATGTTGATAGGAAAGTTAACTTGTGCAAAAAGGAGTATACTAATCAAGTTTTTGAGTTGCTCCTAGGAGTTTTTGCTAGCCCAGATCAGCTGAAGGACAAACAAATATGGCTTAAGGAGATAGAAGCTAAATTGTCAGTGAGAATTAAAGGAATTATTGATCTAGATGATGCTTCTTTCTTTGTTTTGACAATATAGGAAATAGAGAAAATTAAGGCACATTATAGTTTTCTCAATTCGGAAGTCAGCAAATTGAAAAACTCATGGGCAAGGTTGACTAAAGCTAAAACTAAAATGATTAATTTTTCATGTCCGACCGATGATGTGTACAATGAGTGGACAACAAAATATGCCACTCATGATACAGAACAGTTGTAGAGCGCTCCTAAAAAGGTGGAAGAGGTTGCAACCGAACAGCCTGTTGAAGAAACTACAGAGGCCGAAAAGAGCTTGTAACTGTTTTTGTGAAAAGATTGTAACCTCTCTATTTTGAAAGAAATGATTGTAACAAAATCTCCTTGAGAAGTTCGAAGCTTTGTGCATCCATCTTGTTATAAATGGATACCAGGACTAGAGGAAAAGAGATCACAAAAAATTGTAAGAAAACCCTGCAGAAATTTATCTGAGCTTTTCTGAGTCTAATGGAGAATATTCAAAAACTTCTTGTAATATTTTCTGAACTTAATATCAATATATAGACCATCAGTTTTGAGTGAAGCTTTGTGTCGTCTTCAAGTGTGTTTGCAATTTGTTTACTATTTTCATTTTGAATAATTCAGGGTTATTTTGTTTGAATGGGATTGCAAGGTAGTTTTCAGTAGAAGTGTTCGCTAGCTTTTCTCTTTACGAGGGAAATTAAAGATGCAGGGATCACTCATACCAGTAAACTCTTTGGAAGAGACTTTGAATCTTGATGATCATTGTTTAATTTGGAATGCATAAATTCTTGTAGGTGTCAAGCATATACAAGTATTAATAGAAATCAAACCAATGGGATGCGTAAAGATATTTTGTTTGAGGAGTATTATCTAAGTTTAGATGACTCTGTGACCTTGGATAAGGCACTAGTATTAATTGAAGTTGTTAATTGCATGTTTTATTGATCGAAAGGCTGAACTTAAGTATAATTTCCATTCTTTTGTTTTCAGTTAATTTCAAGGTGAATAGATCCACTGGTTTTCTGGACTGGTTTGCTGTGGGTTTATGTTTGAAAGTGTGAATTCAATTCACAAAGGTATACCCACCTGGGCTCTGAGTAAGTTCGAAGTGTAGAAGATTCAATCCAAACCTTGTCATATGTTGTCTTGAGAATTTCCTTATCTTTGATGTCTCTTCTGCACCAAGTTCAAATCATATTATTTTAAGGATGTTACAGAGAATCAGATTTTGAAGACAACAAAAGTGGCCACTCTGCTGGGGAGAGTTACAATAAAGATATAAATGCAGATCTATGTTGAGGCTTATAAAGAAAATTGTTGTGTGTTTGTGGATTAGACTGCTTGTTTTCCTAATTCCCATAGTTTTGTGGGTGGTGACTCTGTTACTTCTGAACCAGTCCTTGTGAGATACAAATATTTCTAAAATGAAGACAAGCGAGATGCAAGGAGCAAAAAACACAAGATCATTCATGAAGAAACATCCTCGTGAAACCTTGCAAGAAGGTCTGCCAGAATAGTCACTGAGAGGCCAGAAGAGATCTGTGTTGCATGAGCCATCAAATGCTACTTGGGTGAAGAAAAATAATAATACTGGTAAGATGCCTGATCGTCCTGTTTATGCAAAGTCTAATTCATCTTCCAGAGATTCAGAACATGATATATTAGGTTTCCATTCGGGATTGTTCGGAAATATTGATAATGCACCTATTTTAAATCAAGATTTATCTCATGTTAGTGTTTTTGCAAGAGATAGAACCAATTCAAATGCAATTAGACACTCTGTTCCTAGGACAATTTATGGGAACATTAGTCTGATTGACATAGATCAAGTTAATGCATCAGACTCTGAAGAAAACTTCCCTGATGAAGATAAAGTGTCTCAAGAGATTGAAGACTTAAACAGGAGAGTCCATCACTTAATCTCCCTAAGAGCCCAAAAGGAAGCAAATAAGGAGAAGGAAGTTAAAGCCAAATTAATGGAGAGGGATAGGCTCCTTAGACAGGTAGCCGATCTTGAAATACTCGCTAAGGAGAAAGAAAAAAGTGATGGGGAAGGCCCTATGATTAGAGAAATTCTAATCCCCAAAACTAAACAAGCTTGTAAGTCAGTAGCCCAGCCAATTAGGGAAGTATTTAATGATTCCCAGCTTCCTAAAGCTAATATGGATAAAGGAAACCAGAAATGGGTAGATGATGGAATAGAATCTAAAACTGCAAAAGAGATCTCTCATAGGCTTTTAGCACATGAGAGAGAAATGGAAAGGATGAGGAAAGAAAAGGAAGATCTCCAAATGGAATTAGAAAAGGCTGAGTTAGAAGCAGCGAATCAGGAAGTAAAGAGAAAGATTAATTACTTAAAGGCTCCCCCTATTACATTCCCATCAGAAGATCTTAGCAAGCCTAATCCCCAACATATTTCCCTTCCTCAAGCCAATACTCAACCTGCAGTACAAGCTAATATTGCCTCAGTAAGTCAAATTCTTGTGAATAAACAGTACACCCAAGCACCTCAATCTCCAATCCCAAAAGCTAAAATGACCATGGGAAATAATAGTGCTATTACCCCTTTTCAAAGAAGACCAATCAATCTAGAACAATATAGACAATTGTTCTTTGATGGGATCCCGGAATATCCAAATCATGTTCCCACTGAGTTAAGAGACAGACTCCATAAATTTGTTGGGAACAATGCAATTAGTGCTAAGGAACATCTGAAATCTTTTGGGGATCTAATAAATGATTATGAGATAGCAAATGAAGATGTTATTATGAAACTGTTTGTTCAATCCCTGGTTGATGATGCAAGAGATTGGTACAGAGGTCTTCCAGTAAATAGCATAGGGTCATGGGAAGATTTTAAAAATTGTTTTCAAGAGCAGTATGGTGACAAGACTAATGTGAGTTTCATGCTAAATGAGTTCGACAATATTAGAAAATCTGAAAATGAAATGGTCACTGATTTCAATGCTAGATTCCAGAAGGCCATGCACAGATTGTATCAAGTGATGAGGCTAGATGATAACATATGTCTTAATACATATTATAATGCATTTGATTCCAAGATGGCCTATATCTTGAGAGATAAAAATCCCCATAACTTGAGAGATGCTTTTAGAATTGCCATAAATGTAGAAAGTAACAGAAAAGCATCTGGGAAATTAGGAAGAAGGACAGATGGTAGATTATGGCAAGAAACCAAATAGCAACCTAATAAAGTTGCTAAAGAGGATGATAAGATAGAGAAATTGGTTACTGCTATGAAAGATTTGACTGCTAAGGTTAGCAAAAATGATAAACCTCATTATAACTGGCAAGATAGACCCCCTAGATTACATGATATGCCATATAATACCAGTTGGAAGGATGGTAAACCCCAAATTGAGAAGCCCATAATTACCCAAAGTCAAGACACACCGGATCCCTTGAAAGGGAAAACTGTTCACAATATAGAAAATACTCCTTGGTGTATTGCTTGTGATGGACCACATTCTCCTCATCAGTGTGCAGTGGCTCAAGCTCTTGAAGAATCTATGAGACCAGAAGTAGAGCCTGACATTAATATGTTTGAAACCATCATAGAAAGTGATGAGGAATCCATGTAAAGTGAATATAGTGATGTGCTGGATAATGAAAAATTAGTGCAAGGACAGTTAGCCTTAGATTGGCATCCTACATTGAATGTGGTAACAATTGAAGATGAAGAGGTTCATCTTAGGAGGCCTAGTGAAGAAGAAGTTAGAAATCTCACTAAGGTTGCCATTGCCAAAGCAAAACATAACTATAACCTGAGAAGCACCAAGAGAGACACTGATTAGGGTGAGCCAGGTTCTATGTTTGTAAAGGAGGTTACTAAAAAGGGGGCATCAAATAGTGCTACTACTGTTCCTAAGGTCGGTCAAGAAAAAGGGGAACAATTTAAAGATGTACCCAAAGGCAAAGATGATAAAAATGTTGGTGATGTACAAGGAGCAGAGACAGTGAAAAGAGCAAGTCAATTCAAAATAGAAAGAGTTAGGGCTAACACTGAAAAGTGTAGTAGTTCTACATTTGACATGGTCCAAGCTCTTACTCAAATGAAGGTCACTATTCCATTAGTAGAATTATTAAAGATTAAAGAACATAAGGATGCAGCTTTATCTTTATTCTCTAGTATATCTGATAATGACACAGTCTTACCCACCAATTCAGCCAAAGTTGGAAAGGATCAAGAGTTCCAAACCCCAGAGGTTTATGTTGGAACCACTATCACTCAAGAGCCTTCTCAGGTAGATCCCTTCTATGTTACCCTGTTAGTCAATAACCAATTAATTAAAAATTGCATGATAGATTCAGGAGCTGCTACTAATGTAATGCCCTATGGTGTTATGAAAGAGTTAGGGTTATCAGTAACCACTGTGTATGGGAAGTGCTATGCCATGGATAACAGAGAGGTGCCTATGATAGGTACAATGAAAGATATAGAAGTAAAAATAGCAGCATTCCCTGAAGCCACTTACAAAATGGATGTTATTGTTACTGACACTAAACCCCACTATGGTATGTTACTTTCCAGACAATGGGCAGCAGCAGTAGGGGGAAATGTTCAACTGGACTTATCCTATGCCACCATTCCTATGAATGGTAATCAAGTCAAATTATACAGAGAGCCACGAGCTCCTAGGGTAATTGAAAATGTAGACCCTAGTATGCTTAATTGTATGATTGATGTAGATCTAGATAACTTTAGACTTCAACCAATTTTACCTCAATTGAAAAATACTGACCCTATTATGGTCGAGTTACAAGCACAGAAGTATGGATTGTGGTAGATGTATTTTGATGGAGCTTGCTCTAAAGAAGGATCTGGAGTAGGGGTTCTTTTTGTGTCCCCATCAGGTATAACTTTTAAGTATTCATTTTTATTGGCATTCCAGTGCACAAATAATACTGCAGAATATGAAGCCCTATTACTGGGACTTGAGGTTGCCAAAAGGCATGGAATCCAACTATTGAAAGTAATGGGGGATTCAAAATTGGTTGTCTCTCAGGTGAGATCTAAATATGCATCCAAGAATGATAGATTAAAGTAGTATAAGCATGCTATTTGGGATGTTATTGAGCATTTTGATGCATTTTCTATTAATTGGATAGAGCGAGCAAAAAATATTATGGTAGGATTTCCTAGCTAATGTTGCTTTGAAAAATGATGATGCAACGCTAACCGGTATTTCCACTATGGAAATAAAATCTAGGCCTGCTATTCCTGATAATGTGTACAATTGGCAAGTTTTTGCTGATGATAAAGACATTCTTAGGTTTATCCAATGTGTTGATGACTATGATGGACAAAAGATTGATTGTAATGCATTGGTGGAAGTGGTAGACAATAGAGAGATAGTGTTTGGAAATGATGTGGTCTAGTTGGAAACCAATGAGATACCTAAAGGGCTGGTAGAGCTGGAGAGAATGTTCAGTTATAATGATAGTCACTTACATCAGCAGTCTACCACCAAGTTGGAAGAATTAGAAGAGGTAAACTTGGGGACAGAATCATCCCCTAAATTGGTATATATTGGAAAGAAGCTACCCCCTCATGTAAGGACTAACCTTATTAATTTATTGAAAAGGTATAAGCATGTCTTTGCTTGGTCTTATGAGGACCTAAAGGCGTATAGACAAGATCTTTTTCAGCATGAAGTTCCTTTACTTCCAGATGCTAAGCCTTTCAGACAGAAACAGAGGCCTATCAATCCCTTGTTAGAAACTAAAATGCAACAAGAGTTGACCAAATTGAGAGAAGGGGGGATTATCAAACCAATAAGGCATTCTTCATGGGTCTCTAATCTGGTCCCAGTGAGGAAGAAGAATGGAGACATCAGATTGTGTGTAGATTTTAGGAATTTAAATGTTGCTTCCTTGAAAGATAACTACTCATCCCCAAATATGGAAGTCATGCTATAGAGAGTGATAGGATGTGATCTTTTATCCATGATGGATGCCTTCTCAGGATATAATCAAGTGTTGGTAAAGGAGTCTGAATAGTTCAAAACAGCCTTCACTACTCCATGGGGAACTTATGTTTATGTGAGAATGCCATTCGGATTAAAAAATGTTGGAGCTACATTTCAGAGAGCCATGGATGTAGCTTTTAAAGAATTCATTAACATCATCATGGTGATTTATCAAGATGACCTAACTTGTTTCTCTAAAAAGGCTGATGATCATTGTGGACATCTGGAGAAAGTGTTTAATAAGGCCTTGGAATTTGGTGTATCACTAAATCCCAAGAAATGTCATTTTGGAGTCACTGAGAAAAAGCTGCTGGGACACATAGTTTCCAAGGAGGGGGTAAGGATAGACCCAGAAAGAATTGAAGCAATCAATAAGGTGTCTGAACCTAAAAATGTGAAAGGTATTCAACTTTTTTTAGGCAAGGTAAATTTTGTTAGGAGATTCATTGCAAACTTCATAGAGATAGTGAAGCCTATTGTCAAGCTCCTTAAGAAGGATACCAAGTTTTATTGGGATCAAGAAGCCTCAAAAGCTTTTACTGAGATTAAGAAGGCAATCCAGGAGGCACCAGTGTTGAAATCTCCTGATTACAGTAAGCCTTTTTCTCTATTTTCTTTTGCTTCATATCATACGGTGGCTGCAGTATTACTACAAAAGGACAATGAAGGATATGAATATCCCATAGCCTTCTACCATAAGTCTTTGGAGGTGACAGAACTAAAATATGAGACCATGGAGAAACAAGCTTATGTCCTAGTTAAAGCTGTTAAGGCTTTTAGGCCATATTTAGTGAATGCAAATATCATTGCCTATGTCCCACATGCTGCAGTTAAAGATATTTTGTCTCAGTCTGAGGTTACTGTGAAGAGATGCAGATGGATCAACAGAATTCAAGAATTCAACTTGGAGATAAAGATCACCAAATTGGTGAGAGGTTTAGGTTTGGCTAAGCTCATGACTGAGTCGAGTCTCATGAATGTAGAGATACATAATGTTGAGGTTAGAGATGATTTAGTCACTAGTATTGAGAGGCAACCCTGGTACACAGAGATAGTCTAAATTTTGAGAGGTGCTACATTCCCAGAAGAAATGACACATAATCAGAAAAGAACTCTGAAACTCAAGTCCCAAAAATATGTGCTCATTCAGGGTGATCTTTTCTGGAGGAAAAGAGATGGTGAGTTACTAATGTGTTTGGATGAATTTCAAGCTAAACAGGTGTTGACTGAAATGCATGATGGAGTATGTGGAGGTCACTACTCTGCTAAGACTACTGCTAGTAAGATAATCCGGGCTAGATACTATTGGCCCACTTTATTTAAAGATACTCATGCATATGTTTGGAAATGTGACCTATGTCAAAAATTCTCATCCAAGCTCAAGTATGAAGGAGCCCTACCCCTAAATCCAGTCTCTGTAGAAGCTCCTTTTGTCTAGTGGGGCATTGATTTTATTGGAGAGATTGTTGAGAGGTCAGGGAGAGGTCACGGATGGATCATAGTGGCCACTGATTATTTCACCAAATGGATAGAAGCCATCCCTACAAGAAGAGCTACTAGTAAAGTTGTCATTGATTTCCTGATGGATAATGTTGTAACTAGATTTGGAACACCTGCAAAATTGGTGATGGATAATGCCATGTGTTTCAAATCAGAAGAGTTTGTAGGCTTTTGTACTAGTTACGGTATACTCGTGTCATACTCTTCACCTTATCACCCTCAGGGGAATGGACAAGCAGAATCCAGCAATAAAAGCCTGTTGAATATCATCAAGAAAATCCTGAAAGAAAATAAAAGATCTTGGGATCAAAAACTGAAGTTAGCTCTGTGGGAAGATAGAATAACAGTTAAGAAATCCATTGGAATGTCACCTTTTGAATTAGTCTATGGTGCCCAAGCCAGATTGCCGGTAAACAATCTTTTTCCAGTTTATAAGTTTTTGCAAAATGAGGACATGGAGATATCTGAATCAATGGAAAATAGAATGATCGAAATTGTAGAAATGGAGGAGCTTAGGACTTCTGCCCATAAGAGAAATCAGAAGATCCAGTTGCAGTCAAAATATCTTTTTGATAAAAGGACATCATTAAGGAAATTTCAAATTGATGACATGGTTCTTTAGTGGAATGCAAAAGGACAGGATAAGGGAAAGCACAAGAAATTTGAATCACTATGGATTGGCCCTTTTGTGGTTTGTGACTTAAATGGTAAGGATTCATATTTCTTGAAGAATATGAATGATCAAATACAGGAATTTCCAATGCATGGACAATTCCTGAAGTATTATTTCTCTTAATGTCCATGCATGGTAGGTCCTTTGTTTGTACATATTTTGTTCCTTTCCTGCTTTTCTATTTTGGTCTATTTCTCCAGAGTTTCTGAGTTTTCTTGTGTTGACCTTGCGATCAACCATCCCTAGTCAGAGCCGCTGTTATCACTGATTAAAAATGGGCTTTTCTTTTCCCATGATTGGCTATGGTTTGTTGAAATTTTGAGTAGGGTGCATTTTCAAATGCTTCAGCTTTGTTTTAGGCCTCAAGGGTTCAAGGGTTTTTGATTTTAGATCCTCCAATGTTTGTTTAAAACCCTCTAGTTTCTATTCTTTCGTTACTTTATTCACTTAAGTAATGGGTCATGGGATCGTAGGAAGTGTCCCCCCTTGTTGTTTGCCTAGGTGGTCATGTTAATTAATCACAAAATTTATGCCTTGTATGTATTTCTCCTAAAGTTGTCCGGCCCAGTAACTAGTGCACATCTCGCAGATGGATCTACGGCTTTCGCTATTTCGCTAAGTGAAGTTGCACGTAATTTAAAACCAATGAAGTTGCAAAAATGACATGGCATGCCACCTAGGCGGTCTACCTGGTTGATGAGAGCAAGTAAAATGGCAGCATGCGGCATAAGTCACAACAGTCAGCAGGTTGGAATTAAAGGTTAAAAGGCGGGCCCCAGAGGTGAGTCAGGTCGCAAGTTAGGAGACAACCTGGTGGATACAGCTATCAAGAATTAACTAGAGCCCAGTGCTTTCTCTCGGTAAATGAAAAAATGACGAGTCAGCTCCGAAGGTGACTAGATGCTAGGTGTTCATAGTGAATCAGAGGGCCCACCACTCCCGAAGCCTATTCAGATGGTTAAATGTTGATCAATTAAAAGATGATCTGATGGCCCATGCTATTTTGCAAGGGTAAGATGCTCGTGCTTTATACCCTATGAAATAGCGAAAGTGAATGAGAGTCGTCCATGTGTCGTGATGAATGGTCATGTCAGTGCTCCAGATGATTGGACGCCAAGTGTTCATAGTGAATCAGAGGGTCCACCACTCCTGAAGCCTATTCAGATGGTTAAATGCTGATCAATTAAAAGATGATCTGACGGCTCGCGCTATTTCGCAAGGGTAAGATGCTCGTGCTTTATACCCTACGAAATAGCGAAAGTGAACAAGAGCCGTCCACGTGTCCTGCGACACGTGGTCTCAGAAGAAAATTGTGGGCCCACCAAGATGGAACCGGTGGTATAAGAAAAGGACATGCAGCTAGTGTTAAGTCAAATGCGAAAGACATTTCAAGGCCAATGGTTGGGCGCCACGTGGTAGCACAGAGCCAATAGAGAAGCGGGACCCAGCGCGGAGCCAAAGTTGTTAGTCAATATAACGCTCGATCAAGTTTCTTTTGATCGGACGGTCAGTGCTATTTCGCAGGACCAAGCTGCCTGATAGTTATGCTTCGCGAAGTTGTGAAACAGAAGAATGAAAGACTTGCAAGAACGTTGTGACCTATTGGAGCAAAAAATAAGAATTCTCCTATGAATTCAATTTTGAAGGGATGACCGAAGCATGCGGAATCAATGTTGTAGTTAAGACCCTGAGTACAATATTTGATTTCCCATCAACCGGGTGAAGGTATCTTTTAAAGAATTTCTTGCAGAGGAGTGGATGCAGAGCTATTTTATTTAGGTACAGAGCAAGTCAGTTCAGTTGTAGAGCAAATTCCTTCAAGCTAGGAATAGGTTTTCTCGTACTCCTGTGTAGCAATTCCTGTGTGGTGTGTTTTAGATAAGATATTGATTCGTCACAGAAGTATTTAGGAGCGGTATTTCATTTCTTATGTTTTTTTTAAAATGGCTCCTAAAAGAGAATTTTCTGGCAAAGTCAATTATTCAGAAAGAAGTGTCTGTGATGATTTTCTGGAACAGTTGACATTGTCAACTAATTAGGCATCCAAGGCAAAAGAATTACTGCCTAGAGCTCCCCGTTTAAAGATAGGAGAAGGACTGTATGACAAGGGTAACTAGTTGAGAGACCAACAAGTTGGATTGTCTGGGTTGGGGTTATTTAAGATTGGATTTGGAATGAGAAATTCTCTGGCCCCGCAAAATAGTATTTGGGAATTAGATGTTGGGAAATTGGTAGTCCCAAGGGTATTTATGGACATAGATTTGTTGACCCAAATTGCACTCAACTATGATCTAGTCACAAGAAGCATTCGGGATATAAATGGAAAAACCCTTATTGAGATTAATGCTGAAGAATTCAGGAATGCTTTTGGGCTTAATGAGTTTATTAATTTTCTAGAACCCACAAATTTCAAATCATTAGCTCAAATTTACAGTGCCCAGAGGAGTCATCTCAGGAATGGGCCTCTCAAGGAATTTTTTGTGAAGATAGGTGGGTTGACAGTTGTAGGACCCAACACACAAGAGCCCTTTTCATTGAGTATGCTCACCCTTAGGGCTAAAGGAATGTATTGGGCACTTTGCCAAGTTTTGGGAGAAGATGTTGAAGCAAACATGCCAAATCACTACCTATTAATGATTGCTCAGATTTTGAATCCTTCTCTTGCAATTACATTTGATTATGCTTCTTTCATTGCTGATGCTATCCATAGAGGGTTAACAGGAATAAAGAATGGAAAGGTGGATAGGCCTTTCGGATGGTACTCACTCCTGATGCATCTATTTCTTTTCAAAGGTGGTGATTACTTTGCCAGTGGACTGGACCTTGTCAAGGAGAAAGAGGGAGAAAAGATGTCGATACAATTATGGAGTACTGTGTTGTCATGGGATAGAGAGGATGTCAGTTTCTTGAAGTTTGACAAATACTTTGCATCCAAGATCAGGACTCTCATCTGCTCGGAGAACCCAAGAATCCCCAAGGTTCTTTTGGAATTCATAAGACCAAAAGAATTCGCAGAAAACATAAAAATTGTTCACAACTGGGGTGACATTTATTTGTATCCAGTCTCGACAGTTTTCAGAGTGTTTGGTTTTAGAGGTACCCCATTCTTGCTACCTTACCAGGTCCCTCTCAAAGTGGCAATTGTAGAGATCCTTAGACAAATTGGTGGTGTACAAGAGGCAGAGTTGACAGGCAGGGGTAAAGGGACTATTTTCCCTGCAGCTACCATAGCCCACCAATTTGTAATAACAAAGGGAGGTTGGAATTGCTTTGAGGATTTTCTCAAGCCTTATCATTTGTCCACTGCAGTGTACAGGTGTGCTGATCCAAAAGACTTCTTCAATGGCATGTTTAGAAAGAAAGCAGCATGTAGAGGTAGGCCCCATCAATTTCAGTTTCCTAAAGACCTCATCAGAAATGAGTTTGATCTAGATGAGTAGGAGCTCAGGAAAGAGAAATGGGTGGCTTATAAGAAAGCTTTGGATTTCGTGCATCAATTTGATGCCAGCTATGACCCATTGTCTAGCTTTTTCCCTCTGGAAGAGAAAATAAAGTTTTTAATTGTTTGCTTTGAAGATGTGATGCAGACCCTGAAGAAGAAGAGGGAAGTTGTAATCAAAAGCAACCCTGAAAAGGTGAGAATGATCCTAAGTAGGTCAGCTTCAAGCAAAGCAATCCCTCCTAGTGATTATACACTGCATAAGAAATCTAGTTATAGTGTGCTGATGCCTACAACAGCGGAGCCCTCTACCTCTAAAGGAAAGAGGAAGATGCAAGATGTCATTGACATCCAAGAAAGCCCAAAGAAGCAAAGGGTAGAGAAATAAGTACAATCGGATGCACCTTTGTATTCCCCATCCCAATCCCCTATCCATATAGGAGACGAGCAAGCAGCAGCTGAGCAACTCCTACAGTTAGGTAGTCTAGTGGTAATTGCCTACACTTATGATGAAGTGGAACAAGGAATGCCAGAAGAACCCCTTGCTGCTGAAATGGACATTACCACCACTGAACTCAAAGGCCAGGAGTGGGATCCTGAGATAAAGTAGGCAAGTAATGCCTTTTTGGCTGACAACAATTTTGTCACATCAGAACCATTTATGCAGTTTATATGGAAACAGAACATAGATAGATATAATGCTAGATGTGAAAAGAGAAAGGCTGAGTAGCCTAATAAAGATCTAGCCCTTGTAGAAGAGGAAATAAAGCAAGATATGATGGAAGAGTTCAAAAACATCACCCCTGAGCAAGGGAGAGATATGGTGGCACAAGCTGGAGTGCTTATTTTACCAGAGTGGGATATAGCAGATGCCCTGGTACTAGACGCAGTGAGGAAGGAGACCAAACCCATGGAGGGGATTAATTTCAATAAGGATAATGTTGCACTCATCATGTGGTCTCTCAAGAGAAATGAGAGTAAGAAAAGCAAAGACACCCCAGAGTCAAGTTACCTTGGTGGGATGATGGTGAAAAGAGTGTAGAGTACAGGGGTAGTGGAAGCTGCTAGCACTGTGCTAGAGACTGCAAAATTTAGTGTTGCAGTAGCGGAAAAGGAAGCCAAAGAGAAAGAGATCCTTCAAGTTAAGTTTGAAACAATCTTGAAGGCATATAACAGTGATAAGGAGGAGGTAAGAGGTAAGGATAGCATCATTGCTAAGCTGCAGAGCTAGTTGATTGGACAATACCATCAAGATGAGTCTTCAACACTGATGATTTCCTCTTCTCCTACAAGACCTCCACCTACTAGCCCTATCATTGAGTTTCCACCATCTCCAGCACCCTCTAGCTCTCAAATGGTTGAAATTACTCCTCAAGAATTAGAAAACTTAAAACATGCTCAAGCCTTATATGCAAAGAAGTATGAGGAGAGAGTAAGGGCTACAATTTTTAGTTTTGTAGATACAATGAATGCCTCATTGCTCTACAACAATGTAGGTAAAATTGTGGATATATGGAATGAGCTTAGGGGAGACAAGGCCATTTTGACAACTTTTTTTGACAAATGGAGGCCTAGGCAGCAGGATTTAGTGTTTATGTGTGTATCCTGTGATGAAGCAAGGGCCAATCCTATCATTAGATCCACTTCTGACATCACTAAATATTTAGTACAATTAGCAGCAGGGGTGGATAATGTTGATAGGAAAGTCAACTTGTGCAAAAAGGAGTATACTGATCAAGTTTTTGAGTTGTTCCCAGGAGTTTTTGCTAGCCCAGATCAGCTGAAGGACAAACAAATATGGCTTAAGGAGATAGAAGCTAAATTGTCAGCAAGAATTAAAGGAATTATTGATCTAGATGATGCTTCTTTCTTTGTTTTGACAATACAGGAAATAGAGAAAATTAAGGCACATTATAGTTTTCTCAATTCGGAAGTCAGCAAATTGAGAAACTCTTAGGCAAGATTGACTAAAGCTAAAACTAAAGTGATTAATTTTTCATGGCCGACCGATGATGTGTACAATGAGTGGACAACAAAATATGCCACTCATGATATGGAACAGTTGGAGAGCACCCCTGAAAAGGTGGAAGAGGTTGCAACTGAACAACCTGTTGAAGAAACTGCAGAGGCCGAAAAGAGCTTGTAACTATTTTTGTGAAAAGATTGTAACCTCTCTATTTTGAAAGAAATGATTGTAACAAACTCTCCTTGAGAAGTCCAAATTTTTGTGCATCCATGTTGTTATAAATGGATACCAGGACTAGAGGAAAAGAGATCGCAAAAAATTGTAAGAAAACACTGCAGAAATTTATCTGAGCTTTTCTGAGTCTAATGGAGAATATTCAAAAACTTCTTGTAATATTTTCTGAACTTAATATCAATATATAGACCATCGGTTTCGAGTGAAGCTTTGTGTCATCGTCAAGTGTGTTTGCAATTTGTTTACTATTTTCATTCTGAATAATTCAGGGTTATTTTGTTTGAATGGGATTGCAAGGCAGTTTTCAATAGAAGTGTTCGCTAGCTTTTCTCTTTAGGAGGGAAATTAAAGATGCGGGGATCACTCATACCAGTAAACTCTTTGGAAGAGACTTTGAATCTTGATGATCATAGTTTAATTTGGAATGCATAAATTCTTGTAGGTGTCAGGCATATACAAGGATTAATAGAAATCAAACCAATGGGATGCATAAAGATATTTTGTTTGAGTATTATCTGAGTTTAGATGACTCTGTGACCTTGGATAAGGCACTGGTATTGATTGAAGTTGTTAATTGCATGTTTTGTTGATCGAAATGCTGAACTTAAGTATAATTTCCATTCTTTTGTTTTCAGTTAATTTCAAGGTGAGTAGATCCACTGGTTTTCTGGATTGATTTGTTGTGGGTTTATGTTTGAAAGTGTGAATTCAATTCACAAAGGTATACCCACTTGGGCTCTGAGTAAGTTCGAAGTGTAGAAGGTTCAATCCAAACCTTGTCATATGTTGTCTTGAGAATTTCCTTATCTTTGATGTCTCTTCTGCACCAAGTTCAAATCATATTATTTTAAGGATGTTAAAGAGAATCAGATTTTGAAGACAATGGCTTATTCTGTATCGCAATCGCTTGGTAGTTGCACCACAATTGCTAAGTAGTTGTACCGTAATTGCAAAATCATATCACAATTTCTTTAGGTGGTTGCAAATTTAAAAAATCTTTTGACGTTTCTTTATTATCTAATCTTGCGCACCTAACCTAGAAATTTCATCAAATTCAAGAAAATTCAATTTTTGCATATAAGATGTATTTAATCCAATAGCAGGAAAGGTGACTTTCAGAATTTTAGGTGCAAGGCAAAACAACATAGGAGACAACAAAGGACATATGAAACAATCTTAAAAGCAGAAAGGGAGCTTCGTGAGATCTAAGAAAAAGAGGAGATTGCTCAATATCATAGAAACATCCATCATTTCTTGACCAAGTACAAGTTATTCGATGAGATTGATGTGATGGCTTAGGTAGTGTGGGACAATATCATTGCAGAATAACTCTTCTATCTTCTATTTAAAAATAAAAATAAAAATAAAAAAAATTACTGTGAGCAATTGATCTTATATCAATTCGCAATTGAGCAGTCGTCACATTGAAATTGCTTAAACAACAATTCACAATTGATGATACATCAATTTGCAATTGATCTGATATCAATTCACATTTGTTGTGTAGGTAATTCATAGTTGTTAGATTCAGTTTTTCTTTTTCTGTTCTATTTTAGTTCTGGTTTTTATCAGAATATCTTTCTGTCTGTAAAAAGCCAGAACTCTGTAATTGGAAATTTAGGCTGGATAGCCCACCATGTGCTTACTAACATCATTTTTTGCAGGGGTGGCTTAGAAATACTTCAATTTGGTGCAAGTAAAAAATAACCACAAACAAACTTGTCTTTTATTTCACAATTGCAATGAAGGTTAAAATTGAACCCCATGCTTTTTTGGAGCAACATCTCCAAATAGAATAGAAAATCATTGCAATGAAAAGTTAAAAAGAACCCTTGTTTTTTGTGTATTCAAAAGGATAGGTATTATGCTCTCCCCTTCAATTCTTGCAATTAAATCCCTTAGAAGGTCTGCCCTCCCAAGTTTCCCTTAGGGTGCCTCTAAGGCCGGTGAGAGGGGAACAACCTAAGTGGAAATGACTAAAGACAAGTAATCCAAGACACTATAAATAAATGTGTATGTGATGAAAATCATATGCAATGAGTGCTACATGTTGTCACAACGTCATTATGCCTCTGTCAATGCCTATACAGTATGTTAAAATCTGTAGAGCGTAACCTCTACAGACTGGGAGACCTCCCTCAATGGAGTGTAAAATGCTGTTGATTGTGACCACTCGAATGGAACCCTGTCTAAACACCATAGAAATTAGAAGCTAAACTGAGTCAGTAACTAGACACTTGTTTTATCATAGTGCAAGGGTGGGGAACAATCCACCCCCAAGCCACTCACCATATATCTCCCAAGATAACAAGCGAATTGAGGAGCAATCTTCTTTGGTCTAATTTCCAAAAAAAGGCAAAAAAACAGGCACACCTTAGGGTGTGATAGGGCTGTTTGAGTTGATGGAGTATCAAGATGTGGGTTGTGGTAATACTTATGACCTTTTGACCCTAGGAGAGTCTATCTGATGTGATATCGAATAGCCCCAATATATCGAGAACAAAATGAGATCTTGAGAAAGATCCCAACATTCATGGAAATTTGAAAAAATTCCTTAAACAAATGTTCTTTTCATGGTTTTATTCTCTTAATGTGATTGATGTGTCCTTTGCTACACTTCAACAAATTCATAACATTACAAGATAAAAATCTCAACCTCAACAAGGTCAAAGTTTCAGTGTTCAAACAAGATCAAACAAAACCTCAACAAAGTTAAGTGTCAACATTAACACCAACATCAAATCCAAACCTTTTGCATAAATTCAAAGATGATGTACATGTTACTTTCAAGTGATCATAGGTCCTAAGCATCACACAAAGTACCATTAGAGTCATCACACAAAGTCCTCACACAAGTCGTTTCACCAAATTATCTTAAGGTTAAGTGTTGCATTAGAGTGTAGGAATCATACCTAAGTCTAGGGGTATTAGAGCAGATGGAGAATTCCCATTCGAATAACCCAATCTTGGGCTGAACAATGACCAATTACAAATAATTGATGGTTTAGATAACCTCACTTGGGAAGTAAGAGTCAATCGTGCCCAATATGATACAGTTGAGGCCGCCATAGATGATGAAATTCAGAATTTTGTTTGTCTTGATGAGAAACTAAGGAAAAGGATACAAAGAGTAGCTCAGAAAGAAGCCATTAGACAATTGGTAGAAAAGACCATAGCAACATTTATCAAACCATGTTAAAAGAGTAAGGTGTCAATAATTTTAGGTATCATTCATTTTAGGTATCAATCATTTCTAGGGTCTACATTGTCTGCATAGTAGTCTTCAATGTATGGGTCTAAAAGGAGATGGAGAATTCCCATTTGAACAACCCAATCTTGGGCCAAACCACGTTCAATTAGAAATAATTGATGGTTTGAATATCCTTGCTGAGGAATTAATAATTGATCAAGACCAATACAACATAGTCCAAGTTAATAGTCCAAGTTATCATAGATGAAGAAGTTCGAAAATTAGTACAAATAGACATAGACCTCGAAAATCAAATCAAAGAAGAGGCAGAATTTGAAGCTTTTTGACAATACACTGAAAATATTGTGTTTGAATTTTGGAATCCTTAATAGAAATTCATCATTCATAGATTGCATTGTCTGCACTTTATTTTTAGGAAGTCATAGAAACATATTTAGTTGCATTTAATCAAGTCTAGCATACACATTTTAGAGAGTCAAGATCACTTCAAAACAATATTCATGCCATTAACACGTTCTCAAAAGGCAAAAAACCAAATGGATCCTAACAATGATCCCTTGGTTAACCCAACATGGAATATGGATTTATCCACACAACAACAAACACAAGGTCACACACTCGCAACAATGTCAACAAACACAAACAGGATGCCTTCCATTGATGAAATACGACATAATTTGACAAAGGAAGAGTTGGAAGCAACCCAACAAGATCCCGTGGCACTATTGATTCTCAAAACTCTCATTAATAATGATAGAGACAAATATCTCACTCTCTTAGTCCATAATGGAGCCAAGTTACCTCCAGGGGTAGACATTTCAACGATATTGATGCAAGTGTGACAATAAATCAAAATATACCTCAAATGCCTATTGCAACACAGACATAAGAAATAGTTGCTACATCAATGCAAGGTATATCTCAAAATTCCAATATGGCTACAACCTCAACACTGTCAACAATGGCATCAATGAGTACCAATCTCACACCACTGACAATGCCCAACATGACACTGCAAGCTCCAATGGCTCACAACGCTACCTTGGCAAATATAACTCAACATGCAGTTTCGGTCGGTTCCATCCATAGTAGTCAAAATGTAAATCAAGGGACAACTAGCTTGGCTCAGCTAAATGTCAGTCTACAATTTGCATACTTCACACCACCTACTGGAACTTATGGTGCATAGTTACCTAGTCTGTCTATATTTCAACAAGATCAAAGGTACTCAAATACAATCCCTTTTGTGGGAAACACTCAACAAGTCAATACACCATTGAACCAAATAGATATTTTGACCCAACAAATGGAGAACCTTCAAAATAAAATGGCCAGTATGCAAGTAGGTAATGATAAAAATAGCTACACAATGGAGGATATTTGTCCATATCCTTTTGACAGAAAATTATACATGACACGATTTCCCCCACATTTTGAAACTCCAACGTTTGACAAATATAGAGGGAAACGGGATCCTCGAGATCATATCAGATAATTCTTCATAGCATGTATTGAAGTATCTCACAATGATACATACTTAATGAGACTATTTTCCAAGAGCCTTGGAGGGATAGCATTGGAATGGTTTTCACAGCTTCCACCCAAAATTACTTCATGGGGAGAATCGGTTGAATTATTTGTATCCAACTTTTCCTTCAACATAGATAATCCAATTACTTTAATGGATTTATGTGCAACAAAGCAAAAACCAGGCGAAAATTTTGCCACATTCTTGCAAAGATGGAGAGGCCTTTATCGCAGATGTCTTAGTCACATCCCTCAAATGGAGCAAGTAGACATATTCAATGAAAATATTGTGTCTCCAATTAAATATACATTACAAATGTAATGCTTGGACAATTTTAAAGACATAACAGAAAAAGACATCAAATGTGAGAGAGGCCTATTAGAACAAGGGATATTGAAACACCACAAGGATAGTGAACCGACCACTAGCACATAGTGAAAGGCCAAAATTTTGGACTAGAAACAAAAATATCACAAACAATGGAGTTGTTGATGCACGTGTTGTAAATAGAGCTCAACCAATAGTATCTCTACAAGGACCAACTGATTTTGCCAATAAGAACCAATCTCAGACAAATAATACCAATGCACTACAGTCAAACAATCCAAGGCCACCAAGGATAGGCGCACCTAGAAGAAACTTTACACCCCTTGGAGAACCTATTAAATTAGCATTGAAAAAATTGATGCAGAGCAATACCATAACTTTACCAGAAGCTAGGCCATATGAACCAGATCCATTTAAGCCCACTTGGTGGAATGAAAATGGTTTCTATGAGTATCACCATAATAAGGGTCACAAGACAGAAAGTTGCTACAAATTGAAGAACCTCATCCAAGATCTCATTGATCAAGGTGACATTAATATGGATACTAATAAGGCACCAAACATAGATCATACCATTTTTAAAGATCCTTTCACCAAACATGACAAAGGAAAGGCTTCTAGTTCTAATGCACAAAATAATACTGCCAATTATACTAATGTCGCATTTGACTATGCCATTGACACTCTAAGTGGAGGACATGAAATGGTAGCTACAATCATAGTGAATCCTAAAAGTAGAGATTATGTCATCATCACTAGAAGATCAAAGGTCACATTACAAGGGGTGCCTTCAAAACCCCCTTCAATAACTAGAAAATACAATATGGTGGATCTGTTGAAATGAACTCCAACCCAAATTTCACTATTTGAGTTATTGTGCATATCGCCAACTCATAAGGTAGTCCTGGATAAAGCCTTACAAGATTTGGTTTTTGCTAGAGATATTGATGAGAACACATTCCAATTCATGGTTAGAAACTTGGCAACTTCAAAGGTTGCATTCATTGAATAGGATGTACCTACAAACTGACCCATGCATAATGATCCCTTGCACTTGGAAGTTTTGGTTGACTGAAAAAAGGTTTTAAGAGTACATATAGATGGTGGAGCTGACCTCAACATATGCACTCTACATTTGACCAAAGCTTTAGGATATTTTGAACATTATATTGATTCTACCAAGAGAATCAATATCAAAGCCTATGATGACAAGGAATGCCCCTCTAAGGGTGTGGTGACTTTACTAGTACAAGTAGGACCAACTACAACAAACATCACAATTCAAGTCCTATACAGAGAATTGGGGTACAATATGTTGTTAGGTCACCCATGGATACATACAATGCAATTAGTACCATCAACTTTTCACCAATGTGTAAAGTTCCCATACAATGGCATAGAAATCACTATCCATGGTGACCCAAACCCTTTTCAATGTTGTAATTATTTAAGGGCAAGCTCAGACAATCAAGTACCAAACAATCAGGAAGCCCCTCTTCACTTACAAATGAAATCATTATCAATTAAAGACAGAGAAAAATACACCAACCACATCTTCTTTTCATATTAAAGAAGTTGGTTGTGGAGAATATTCCATTTAGAGTACATCAGGCAACAACCAATCATCCTTTTCTTCCATGTATTTTGGGAAGCCTCAAAACACAACAGTGAAGGAAGATAAAAAAAAGAGATAGTAAAGTATTCGGATTCTTTCTCTTTCATTAGATGGGGAGACCTACAAGAAGAATCTCTAAATGAATATATCAATCACTGGATATACAAAGAAGAACATGACAATACAGTACCCAGGATACCTCTACATCAATATGGAAATGACTTCAAGATGTTACAAAAACATGGGTATGATGGCACCATAGGATTAGGACTACAAAAACAAGGAATATTAGGACCTATTTTGCCACATGAAAACCCAAAGAATCAAGGCTTGGGATATAAACATGTGCCACAAATAACAGAAGCCTGACAACATACATTGGATATACTGAATAAGCCTAGGCTACCCTCAGAATACATACCTCAGAATCAATCATCAAAAAAAGATGTATTTCTCTTCACCTCGGAAAAGAAAGAGAGTACCAACATCTCCTATCATGAAATCAGATGGTGAAGACATGTGGCAGCTTCTACAAGAACCTAGCATAGAGACATCTAGCAGTATAGTGTCTGAAGCATCTACACAAGCAAACATGGTAACAGATATAGGCTTAACACAAGTAGATGAGCCAAATGCTTGGTTACTGTCAATACTTTTTCCAAGAGAAACAACTTCAGCTCCTCCATTTTAGTTAGATGAAGAAAGACTCCAAAGACTGATACCAGTCTTAAGAAGGGTATCCACAATACAAACAAGATCCACTAATTTACAACAAATTCAGCTACAAGAACAAGAGCAGATAAGTGACACAGAATCAGAAAGTGAAACATACATAGAAGCATCACAGATTCTCATGATTATGAATTTTCATCTGATAATGAATACAACCCACCACCAATTTATGATGAAGACACATCATATCATAAACAAGTATGCATGATATCAGGATCTTCTAAGACAACAGGAGATAAAGACTTACTCCTTATGCATCCATGTTTGATTGACTAGGGGAAAGAAGGAAAGCCACAATTAGATTAGTTTCAAAATGATGAAGCCATAGTTGAATTCTTGGGTGCAAGGGACAAATTCCCTTATAATGATCACAAAGCTGTCTATGCAGTAGATTTGGACAGAACTGCATATTTTGGAGAAGCAAGCTCCTCTTCTAATCACGGAAGTGATAATAAAGTAGAACACATAATGGATGCTCTACCTATTCATAAAGAACAGTCAACATTATTGGTAGAAGAAACTAAGAAAATCAACATCGGCAATGATGAGAAAGTTCATAAAATTCACCTAGAAAAATCCCTAGATCTAGTGGAAAAAGAGAAATTTATAAAATTCTTTAAGCAAAGACCAATCAATTTTGCATGGTCTTATGTAGATATGCCTAGATTAGATCCTGAATTGGTCTTACATCACTTGGCATTGCTTCTAGGGGTAAAACCATATAAGAAAAATCTCAAGAAGATGCACCCTCACATAGCCTTGTTAGTCATCATAGGCTTGCCCAAAAGATGACTTTCCACTCCCCAACATAGTCATCATAGTAGACTTGACCGCTAGAAATGAAATGCTATCACTTATGGATGGTTTTTCTAGTTATAATCAAATCAAAAGTGCACCATAAGACCAACCTAAAACAACATTCACTTGTCCATGGGGAACATATTGCTGGAATGTGATGCCATTCGGCCTTAAAAATGCAGGTATCACTTATCAAAGGGAAATGACTACCTTGTTTCATGACATGATACACACAATCATGGAAGATTATGTAGATGACTTACTAGCAAATTCCAAAACAAGGGATAGTCATTTAGACATATTGATTAAAATCTTTGATAGACTTGAGCAATACAATGTAAGAATCAATCCAAAAAAATGTGTCTTCAGGGTAACATCCGACAAACTCTTGGGCTTCATTATATCCAATCATGAAATTGAGATAGATCCAAAAAAATTGAAAGCTATTTTAGACATGCCATCACCTACTACACTCAAACAACTCAGAAGCTACAAGGGAGATTACAATCCATAAGGAGCTTCATTGCCCAATTGGCAGAAAATTGCCAACCATTTCGACATCTTTTAAAGAAAGGTGTCACATTCAAATGGACACAACAATTCCAAGAGGAATTCGAGACACTAAAAGAATATATTTTGTCCACATCGATCTTGGTTCCACCCGTACATGGGACACCATTACTCCTGTATATTTTTGCAACAAACTCCTCCTTAGGTGCTCTCCTCACACAACATGATGAACAAGGAAAATAGAGAGTTGTCTACTACATCAATAGAAAACTCATTGGGTATGAACTCAACTACACACAAATAGAAAGAGCATGTCTTGCAGTAGATTTTGCATCACAAAAACTAAGACATTATATGTTGAGTCGTAAAGTACAGCCTCTTGCACAATTTGATCCACTCAAGTACTTGATGAATAGAGCAGCACTAATCGGAAGACTTGCAAAGTCAGTCATGATACTTAGTGAATTCGACATTGAATATGTCAATAGAAAAGACATAAAAGGACAAATCATATCAAACCAACTTGCAAAAGTACCCTTACAAGATAATCATCCAATGGTGATAGATTTCCCAAATGAATCAGTATTTGCACTATCAGCACAAACACACTGGAAATTATTCTTTGATTGTTCAAATACAAATCATGGAGCAGGAGCAGAAATTATATTCATAACACCTCAAGGAGATTCAATTCCCAAATCATTCAATATTAGCTTCCCTTGCACCAATAATATTGCCAAATATGAAGCCCTGATGGTAGGACTATGCACTAGACTACAATGAAAGATCAAGGACCTACAGGTCTTTGAAGACTCACAACTTGTTATTAATCAAGTTAACGATGATTACAATACAAAAGATGACAAGCTACAACCATACAAATAATTGGTGGAAGAATAAAAGTCACACTTCACCAAATTCACATTTGAACAAATATTGAGGGTGAAAAAAAAGGCAGCAGATGCAATGAAAATAGTAGGATCTCTCTTGGATATGCCAAACAATGGAACTCACTTTGAATTTCAAGTGGAACAACTCATTGTCCTAGCTTATGAAATACCATCAACTAAATATGTATGTATGATAATAGGACCCAAATCCCCATGGTACAGAGATATATATGCATACCTTCATGATCAATATATACCTCCTGATCTTTCACGTAATCAAAGGAAGGCACTCATCCGAAAATCATCAAAACATTCAATTATTGCTAACACTTTGTATAGAAAAAGTGTAGATAGCACCTTACTCAAATGCCTTGATGTTGAAGAGGCACAAATCACCTTGAAAGAAGTTCATGATGGCATATGTGGTGCACAATCTTCTAGACTTGCTCTAGTAAAAACACTGTTGCAAATAGGTTATTATTGGCCTACAATGGAAAAGGACATTTACAAGTATGTCCAAAGATGTAAACAATGCCAAATACATGGGAACCTCATTCATGCACATGCTCAAGATCTTCAGCCAATAACATCACCATGGCCATTTTCACAATGGGGATTAGATCTTGTAGGGAAAGTAAACTCTACCTCCTCCAATAGACATAAGTTTATCCTCACAGCTACAGGATATTTCACAAAATGGGTTGAAGCAATACCGATGACTTTCACAATAGGAAAGAAAATAGGTAAATTCATTTTGAATTATATTATTTGTAGATGTGGGGTACCCATGTGCATTGTAACTGATAATGGACAACCCTTCAAAAATCAAGAAGTGAGTGAGCTTTGCAAACAATTTACCATCCAGAAACATTTTGTGACACCCTACTATCCCTAAAGCAATGTTCAAGTTGAGGCAACAAACAAAAATATTTTGAAAATCTTAAAGAAAGTTGTTAATGATAGTGGATGAGATTGGCATCTCCAACTAAATCTGACTCTCTAGGTTTATCAAACTAGTGTCCGCACAGCAACTGGTACAACATCATTATCTTTGGTTTATGGTGCAGAAGCTATTTTGCCTATTGAAATAGAATTTCCATCCCTAAGGGTCTCTCTGAAAAACATTATCTCAGAAGAAGACTATAGAGTAGCACATTTGCAAGAGTTAGAATTCCTAGATGAAAAACGATAGAGCGCTCTAAATCATTTACAAGGATACCAAAATAGAATGAGAATAAGCTACAAAAAAAGAGTCAACCCACGTTTCTTTGAAATAGGAGATATCATTCTTAAAGAAAATCAAAGGAACCTCGTCGAATGTGAAAAACTAGGAAAATTTGAGCCTAACTGGTTAGGTCCTTTTGTCATAATGAAAGTAATTGGAAATGGTGCTTATCATTTACAAATGATGGAGGGAGATTCACTCCCTGATCCCATCAACAACATGCACCTACAAAGATATTACATGTAAGGGTGGGTTCATTTCATTTGTTAGTACTACATTTGCATGTTTCATTGCACAACATATAGCGGCATATCATTATTCCTTTCTCATATAGTTGCATCAATAAAACATGATGATTGTCTAAATCATTCACCTGTCTGCACTAAAAGGAACGAAGGTTGTCTCATTTCCTAGATACTTGTTCATGAAGTCCTTAGGAGGCCTTTAGCCATTCATCTTCAACATCACATTGTGATTAAGATTTATCCTTGGTTGGGTAGAAGCTTCACTATCAAATCTTCTTACCCAAAATCTATCAATTTCTATATCTCACACATTAATCAAAAGCTTTAAGTCATTACAGATACCTAGTTGTTCATATGGCTAGTGAAAAATCCAATATTCTACTTCAGTTCCACTGTAATTGTCATACCCAAGTAGGTTTCATTACTTACAAGTCAAGGCAATAAAATAAAAGAAAAAAGTGCCAATATCCATCTCAGGCAACATAAACAATGATATATAACTAAAATATCATGTGCAATAAAATATTGACTACGAGAACATGCAAATAACTCCATCAGAGCTATGGATGCCTACTGGCAATGGAGCAATGTTTGAGAGATTATAGTGCATAACCTCATTAGAGCCCTAAAGGCTTGCTGGCAGCGAGGCTCTATCCAGGATGCTTTTGAAGTCAAAATAACTCACGTAGCTAGCCACATAGGATTCTAAGGGTCTTTGATGGTTATAAGAGTTAGAATAAACTCAATTGCACACACATAGGAAAAAGAAGATCAACGTTTTAGGAATTCATGGAGAAGTTTTCCGCGCCTCCAAATATAAATCTTAGTTACATAATGTGTTAGTTTGGATGGTCTAAGTCTTTTTGAGAATGGATTGAATTCCTATCTTTGAAATGTTTCTCACCTTTAATCCAATTAGTGCATGTCAAAGTGAAGGAAACACACAATCATCCTTGTTTGAATAGGAACTGCATTTCTAAAAATCAAATAATGACTTGAAAAAATTCTAAAAAGTTAAAATAAAAACCTCAAAAAAATCTAAAAATCAGATAAAGACTTGAAAAAATTCTAAAATTTAGATAAAGACTTAAAAAAATTCTAAAAAAAAAGATAAAGACTTGAAAAAATTCTAAAAATCAGATAACAACCTGAAAAAATTCTAAACATTTAGATAAAAGTCTTGAAAAACATCAAACAAAAAAATTGAAAAAATCAAAATTAAACATTCATAAAAAATCCTGAACAAATAAAAAACAAACTAAAAATCTAGAAAAATATCAAAAACTTGCAATAAATCATCTCGCAAGAATCAAACACCCTAAAAGATATCCAGCAAACACTTCAAATGTAGTTAAACAAAGGATACAACTATCTTGTCAAAATGTCTGCAATCAAACTGATCAACTATCTAATCTATCAAATCACTATCAAACTATCAACATGATCAACATCTTGTCTTAAATAGAATCGGTACACTTGAAACCAAACAGGTTAGTCTTATACGCAGTCCAAAACTTTTGAAACCAGACATTATCAAAATCACATCAAACATATCAAAGCAAAGTCACAGTCAGTCTAACTCTCGAGTTTTGTCTATTTTCCATTGACTTTTTTTAATCAAATTGGCGAAGATCATTGCCTTTAGCTACTCAAGGATGTCCAAAAGTGACTAGAGGATTCATGATGGGCATGATCCTTTTCTTTGTTTGTTGTTTGTGGTTTGAACCAATGAAGTTCTGGGGAAATTGCTCTAGTGGGTGTCTATGATAGGAGCATTCAGCCTGAGAATGCCACACATACCTTGACCCCTACTGTAATTCCTAGAATGGAGGGTTCATTCCTTGTCTACTACGTGTTTGTTTCTTTGCAATGAGATATCTATACATCTTGGTTCCTCATACCATGGTGTAATAAGCTCCATTGTTACATAATAAGGCTCAATGATGATAATGCATTGCACTACAAATAAGGCAATGAAGACTTTCTCATCAAAATTCTATCAATCTCTATCATATCTAAATCTGGAATAAACAAAGGTTGATTCAATTGATTGATCATTTCATATCTTTTCCACATCTAACAACTAACAATTCTTCCAAATTCATAGTTTTCAACACCTATTTTGACACACAAAAATAAACATCATCACATTAAATTACATATAATTTCATAATATTAGATAGTTGCATTATAATAAGAATTTCATCAACCATTATACATCGCAACATAAAGGTACATCAAATCACTGCATGATACCACATTCACATTGCATGCATCATCACAATAGCATAAAACACAATAAAGAAATATTATACCATGAAGTTCATCATCAAATATCTCATCAAGAATGCATATCATATATCATATAGAAATGTGTCAAAATACATCATATCTACAACATCAACATCAATATTCAATCTCTCAACCTATGTTGCCTCTATCAGTAGGTGCATCTCGCCTAACTCTAGTCTGTCCCGACGACGCCCTTGGTGGACCCATCACTCCTCCACTACTAGTCTGTCAAGAGGTAGATCGACTCGATCTTCTCCCCATAAAAGCACTAAAACTAGGCTCCCTCTGACCCTTAGGAATAGCTCTCTCATAAGCCTATTGATAATAAATAGCCTCCTATGCAGTAGCAAAATATCTATCTTCCTGGCTACATGCCTCTGTCATTGGCAAAAATAACTGATCATATGCATATATGGCAATCTAAGCTCTCCTAACTGCCTCATCCCTCTCTGCAATCAACTCCTCCATTGCCTTCCCATACTGATCTCTATCCTCCATCCGTCATTGCTGCAAAGTAGCAACCAAGTCCTCTAAACGTCTAACTCGATCTCTCAATCAACTCCTCATCCCCTCTCTCTGCACCTTCAGACTCTGCAGCCTAGGGCATCTCCACATCATGTCCATCATCCCCTCCCTCATCTCCATCACTGCTCGATGATCCTGATCCTGACTCATCGCCCTCATCAGAACTGCTCATAGATGCAGTCTCTCCACTAATATCCACATCCTCCAATTCACTATCCACCTGCTCTGCAACTACTACTATCAGATCTATACCACCTCTACCTCTACCTCCTCAATCTCTACCACCTCCACCTCTACCTCCTCCATCTCTCCCCCCACCTCTCCCTCTCCCCCTGAGACCCCTACCATGTCTAATATACTAAGCACCAATCAGAACTGTCAGATCTGTCAAAGATATAGGCCTATGTTGTATCCACCATACACTATACTATGTTGTGGACCCTTGATCCTCTACCCCATCATGTCATCCCCACAAAATAGGAGCAAGAGAATCAAACTTAGCAATAGCAACATGAGGTTGCATGCAAGCACCCCAATAACCAACCTCTCGAGTAGTGAGAGTGAAATAAGATGTCACATCTGGAATACCCCGTACCTCTCCTAACTGTCTGAGAACATGGCCAGGAAGATGCATGTCAATAACTCTGTGACCACCCACATCTCAACCAATAAGATATCTCTGTTGTCAACAAAAAGGAAGATGTTGAGCATCATTAGTCCAACCACAACAAGTAAGATAAGGTCTCCATGAGAAATACTATAAGATATCAATCTGATGATGCCAATACAAGATGTTACCTGATGCCCTATGTCTCACACCAACAGTGTACTTAAAAGCATATGGTTGATCTGGCTCTAAATTAATATGTAATGCAGGACGGAAAATAGCTATGTGCTCCCAAGACCATGTTTGGAGCAAAGTAATGCCACATCCAACTGATTTCTGCTGCAAGTAAACAATCCCATGCATCTGATGATACAAAGTGGCAAGAAGACAAGGACCCCAAGAAAACACACGTATGTCGATAATCATGTCATGTATGACTCATCCCCATCCAACAGGAAAACCATGGGTACGTCTATCAGGAATCAATAGTCCAGCAACAGTGCAAGTAAGCACAATGGTGAGATCATCATAATCAAAATCATCACAACTAATCTCCTAACGACCACGGATATGTAGATCCTGCTCCTCACACTCGAACAATGTACACAAAGCAAAAACACCATCACGATGATCAAAAGTAACTCATGTACCAAATATCAGAATGTGTAAGATACACCACACATCCTCAAGTGTGATGGACACCTCACCTATTGGTAGATGAAAAGAACATGTCTCTAAATGCCACCACTCAATCAAAGCAGTAATCATGGCCTTTTTGGTTGTAACCTCAGGCAAATGCGCTATATAATACAATCCAACATGTCGTAACAAACTGGTATCCTCTGGATCCAACTCATGACGTCGATCAAGACCATTTGGCCTTGTCTATCTAGCAAGAAGTACTGGATAATGCGCCTTCATTTGGAAAACACACAAAGGAGTCAGTTACATCATCAAATTGTTAGGATGCATAAGAAAAAATTGCCTTTACTATCAAATGCGGCATACTTATAGCAACTGTGAAGTACAATTATCAATTGCGTTATGATTTTATCAATTGCGAAGCAAAACGTGCAAATGTGAATCAAAAGAATAAAAAGTGGTATAAAACATCAAATGTGGTACATTTAAATCAATTACACAATAATAACATCAATTGCAGCAAATATGACAATCAAAAGCAAAAACTACGAAACATTACATTTCACCAAACGATTGAAATTTTAGAAAAAATAGACATAAAGGAGAAATAAATCATGCAACTCATCATGCCACCAGTGTTGAGAGATCTCTGATAAGACCGCACTCGCTCGGATAAATGCAGCCTCACTCTGTGACCTACCATTTCGCTCCAAGGACGCCGAAAGCACTAATATCTTTAAGGACTTCTTGCAAAAACAAAATAGTGCAAATGAGCTCAAATCAACACCAATCTTCAATTTATAAGCTCAAAATTAGGGATTTTTTCAACAAAACGCCCATGGACCCCTCCAACTTCAACGTAGTTTTAAACATAGCAAACAAGATCGAAACCATTTCAAACTTCATATTATCACTATCTAGCACATTTCCGAAAAACTGGTCTTCGTTCCACAATTTTTTGATCAACTTTTCTGAGGGGGCATGTTTATACCCTAAGTGTCACTGGGGCAATGTTCTTTCCATTTTCTTTGAAACAACATCATTTCAACATTGTCTTAAAGAGGAGCAAATGTAGACACCTCAAAATATCTCATTAATCGTATACTAATTATTCATCTATTTGATTAAGTAATTCTTTAATTATTTGATTAAACTAACTATTTCTTCTAATCATCACCCTTCAACACTTCTAATTATTGTACTTCTATTCTCAAATCATTTTAATCAGTTAACCATATCTCAATTATTTATTAAATATCAAGTATTTAATAGATTAGGATTTATTTCTTAGTTAAATAATATTTAATATTTAATTAATTCTATTTCCTAAGTTTAAATAATTTCATTTAAATTATTTAAATTAATTAATTAAATTCCTCCAATTTCCCAAATCATAATTCCAATTAATTCCATCTAATTTCATTTCATATTTCCCCAAGTTCGAATTTCAATTAATTTCATCTAATTTCACATTTTCATTTCACATTTCACCAAATCTGAATTTCAGTTAATTTCATGTGCATTTCAGCATTCAAATGACCAAATTCAAATCCAAATTGAAAATGAAAATCAAATTCAATTTCAAAATCCTACAACACATACTAAAATCAGAACTGATTGATCAAATCAGTTAACTCACCAATCATCCTTTTTAACTCTCAATCACCTTTTTATGACTAATCCATCAATTCAGTCATCTCCCTAGTCTATTCAGTTCACTAATCAATCAAATGAGTTTACTAATCCATCTATTCAGTTCACTCTCCAATCAATCTAGTTGACTACTCAATCAAATGAGTTAACAAGCCAATCAATCTTAGTTAATAAATCAATCAACTCTGTTAACTGGTCAATCTAAATTAGTTGTCTCGCAATCAACACTTGAGTTCTATTTCTCACCCCCTTTGTGTTGAAAATCTATAAATTAAGAATCATTTTCATCAATTCGATCTAACATTCAGTCCTCTAGTATCTAGCTTTTTCAGAATCATAATCTTCAAAGTATTTGTATGTAGGAAATTGGTGCAATATGTAATGCCCCGCCAGGAACCCTAAAGGAAAACAACACAACTAGACAACTAAAGGGTGAAATATTTTTTTTTTTGTTAAAGACTAAGTGCACTAACTAAAACCATTGCACGTTTAACAACACAGTGGAAGTATATCATATGTTTTCCTAAGGGTAACCAACGAAGATTAATTTCATAGATTATATTAACACCACAATTAATCCATTTAATTAGATAAATTGAATACTTAAGTTTAAAATTACACATACATTCAAATTCCATAATAAAGAAATAAAAGTATTCCAATGTATCCAATTCCCATAAACCATTTAAACATAAGATCAAAACAATAACATTCATTTCACTGACATAATAATATTACAATATCCATAAATACATGGCTTCCAAAAATACCACTGATTATAACGATACAATATCAAGGTTACATAAGAGTCAGATACAATGACCACAAGGTCTCAACTGAACAATGATCTTGAACAAGAGGTGGTACATAAACCACGAACCAAGAAACACTAGCGAAGCCTTTCCTCGCCTAAAGATACAATCCAGAACATCCGATGGGAAGTGGCACTACAACCTGACCATGTGATCCCGAAATGGAACCACCCCACCGTGCTAGGAGATAGTAGAAAACCCTCAAGCAAGCAAAGTAAGACAAGTACAAAAGGACTACAAGACTCTACAAACATCCATGTGACTCAACTCACAAAACACTAGTGACTCTAAGAAGAGAGTGTCATCGCATAGCTTGATGGTTACCATGGTACAGCCTCCATAGATCCTGGTAACCTCTCCCGAACCTCCAGTTCCAACTAAGTCTCATGCGGACCCTACCAATCCTTTCATGAAGATAAGGTGGTAAGTTTGCCATTCCAAGCCTTCTTGTAACATTATGAGCCCTGTACTAGCACTCACCTATGCATGAGGTACATTTATCTTAATTAATATTTAATCTACCCACCCCCTAATCAATTATTAGGTTATCACTTTTTAACTAACTCTCGATGGGTTATCCTGTCATCCACTTCGGGCACTACCCCCGCTCGAAAGCCACTCTCTCTCCTAGGACACTAACAGGAAATGTTTCTCTCTACGAGAACTCTATGGCGAAACAGACAACCATAAACAATCCTAACAAGCATAAGTGAAGGATACACAAATACCAACCCAAGATTGACCATTTGGACAAAAACACACAATGGCTCATATCAAATAGGTTATACAACAACACCTGGTCTAGGAGAAATATTAACATAGGACACAATGACAATTTAACCAAAATACCAATGAAATTTAAGCTTGACTGAAAACACCAAGATCCTATTACAGGCAATCTTTCCTTAAAAATAGCCAAAAGCATAAATAACATGCAATTTACGAATTTCCAGATAACAAGAATTTACCACTATTTAATACATAAACTTGACATTTGTCCAATAAAGTAAAATAAATTTACATATGTATTAATCTCCTAATGTATTTCCAATATGTATATCGAATTTAAAATTATAAAAATTACTAAATTCTAAATTCTTTATTCTTAGATTGACAATTAAAATAAAATAACTATATATATATATATATATATATATATATATATATATATGTCAACATATTATAATTATTTTATTATTATTTATTTATTATTTATTTTTTTTCTATATTAAAAAAAAACTAAATAACAAATAAAATAATAAATAAGATTAAAAATTAAATTTTTTTTTTTTTTAAATAACTAAACTAATTGATGGCTACCAAGGTAGCGGTGCTACCATAGGCAGCAAACGCTACCCTTAGGTAGCGCTACTGTCCTATGGTAGCAGTCGCTACCTTTGGGTAGTGTTGTTGTCCTAAGGCAGCAGCCACTACCCTTGGGTAGCGCTGCAGCCCTATGGCAGCAGCCACTACCGAAGGTAGAGCTGCGTGGGTAGAGGCATAGCCTCCCCAAATAATTTAATAAATTAAATTTTTTTTTTTAATTAAATTTTAACAGTAATAATAAAAAATAATATTTTTCCAATAATTCCATTTTCACATAATTTAAGTAAAATAATAAAAAACAATATTTTCCCAATAATTCCATTATCACAGAATTTAATCCTTCTTCATATATATATATTAAATTTAATTAACCCAAATAAATTTAATGTGTAATTAAATTTATTTTCTTAAACCATTTCTCAGGCAAATACCCTTTCTCACAAATATTGCAATTTCCATGCATCCTAAAATCCGACAAATTTTCTATAATAATTTCTCTTAATTTTCTCAAAATTACATACTTCCCATAAATTAGAAATACACATCAGGCATGGATTTTAAAACAAAACTCAAATTCACCAGAAGAGGGTTTGTATTTAAAAATAACTTTACATACACACAACAATCAAAGAAAAATAGAAATATTTACTAAAAACCCACAACTAAGAATTCATCCAACCTGGTATAGCTTTCCTGGAAGAAATATGTAGAATAGCCCTAATCCCTTCAATAACTTCCAATAAATTTCTTCACCTAAATTCTTGACCTGTTCCTGTGTAACTAAAATAAAGACCTAACCCCTATTTAAACTAAAATTCTAGGTTCAATAGCTTTTTCACAAAAAACCTAAATTTAGAATAATAGTAATTTTTATTTTATTTTCTAAATTTATCACATGCAATAATTAAAAAACATTATTCTTTCTTTTCTTTTCTCATGCACATTAATTAATTTTCTAAATAAAGAATTAAAACAATATTTTAATTCTAATTAATCCTTTTATTCATTTATTTAATTATAACTTTAGAAAATAATAAATACAATTAATCTAATTTATTTTTAAAATAAAAATATATTTCTAATACCATGCAGTTTAATTTAACAATTTCTTTAATTAACTAAATTTATAATCTCAATGCATAAACAATACAATAATGAGATAATTTCATAAACTTAATTAATTAATTAATTAATTAAATCCACTAAAACACTCAAATTAAACAAATCTCAAGCAATTTCCCATAAAAGATAAAATGACAAAATACAAAGACCGAACTAACTGACAAGACGACCAACTGACGACACTCATACGAGTGTAACTGAGTAAAATAGGGTCAACTACTATCTCTTCCACTTCCATCAGAAAATATAAGGCACGCTCGGACCTATGAAGCCAAGTGGAGATGATACCCTGTACCTACCCGGTACTTGTACCTGCAATATCCTGCATCACCGAACCACACATGCATATATATACAATATAGAAAACACGGCATACACACCGATGAAGGAGAATCGTGACGTTCCCTGTCTCACTGAAATGAGTGAAGGAAAATCGTCCCCTTGCATCCAATACACTCATAAACACACAACATATAATTACACATTGCATAGATAAAGTAAAATGTCAGTACATAGCAATAATCCATAAAATGCCATAAATCACAAGTACTGAAATACTGCAAATAAATTATACATCTCATCTCCAGATAAAGCATAATGTCATAAAAATCTGAATAACATATCATGGTAATGTATCCACTGAAAACAACCAATAATAAAATATGAGTCTAATGAGTTCAAACTAGTAGGGGTACTACACAATACCTGAGAGCCACCAACCACTCAAATTGGAGAAGCACAATGGAAGCAAAGATGCAGAATGAGGGAGTTTCTTATTTGAATTTATTCCTTATTTAGTATTGATTTTCATTAATTATGTTTGTTTGTTTGTAAATTAGTTTGGAATTGGTGATTCATTCTTATTTGCTAATTAGCTTAATAATACAATGACATTCAGGCATAGAAACATCTGGTACTAGGTGCATGAGGAGGTATATCATGAGGAATTGATTTAACCTCAACCCCTGACAAAGAAGGAGCACAAGGTAGTACCCACTCAATCATAGGAATAGACAAGGCAGTGATAGGCATAGGAGGAAGAAAGGAAACTGTAGGCATAGCTAATGAAGAGGCCAATTCTCTCACCTTGTATTTATAATACACCTTATATAGAAAATCACCACAAGGAGTCATGGGCCCAACTAGAGCAGTCCAAAAATGATCTATGGTAAAAACCCCACAAGCAATCAGTGTCTAAAATCCAATATCCTCGATTGTGTGCATTGTGCCTTCGTTAGGAAATTTCAAAGATTTTTTTACTACTAAAGGGATTTCTTCCAAGGTTATTAGCTAGAGGATACCTAGCTTAACCTGGAACAAGTTTGATTCAGGAATGACAACAAAAGTGGTGGAAACTACTTTGGGTCCCACAAGGACCATCAAAGTGGTATTCCTAAGAGGTGAAATGAAAATCCCATCGTGTGTCTAGACAAAGGAATGAAACTCATCGTACCTCACCCTATGCTATCCATTGATAAAAATAGCTTCCTCCATGATGAAATTGACTTGGCATGTAGGATCCACCATCACACTTATGACAGTATAATTGTTGATCTTGGTCGTGATGTATAACAGAGTAGGCTCTCTACTATAGGGAGTGTCCAAAGGTGTGAATGAAATCTCTTTATTTTGTATTTTCTAGCTAGGGGGAAAGATAGGGATGATAATGACTATGTTGACAAAGGGGTCACCACCTGACTCAGGGTTTAATGATGCAGAAATAAATAAAGAAGACCAATAAAAGAAATAACAGATGAATCTAATCTAAAGATATGCAAGGTAGGTTCATGTTGGGTACACAAAAATGTAGAAGGGAAAAAGTGAACCACTTCGATAGGCAGGTGAACACTAGTCGAGGACTCACTATTCAACCTCTCCACTCAGGATGTGGTACAAAGTGTATGATTATCTGGTACCCCTTAAATGATACTGAACGTGTCACCAAGGTCTTCTGATGCAACTATATGGCACTTTGTCTAAGGACACATGTGCAAGTCTTAGATGACAACACGACACGCTAGCGTCCCGTACAAACAAAGTCACAAAGTTTGTACAGAGGATGAACTATGATGGAAACATGTTTAAATGATAAACAAAGTAAATTACAGTATGAAAGGAAAGTACAACTAACAAGAGAAGGAAACAAGAAAAGCCTCACAACTAGTCCATGATTGAAGCATCCAACTATCTCCTTGAATCAACTCGGCAATCTACACATAGAGAAAGAAAATATGAAAGGTTGTGGTTGGGTTTTAGAGGCCAGCCATAGTTAAACCCCCATTTTGGTGTTTCTACCTCCATGGATAGCAAATATAGATAGATAGATAATGGAAAACAATAGATAAAAGATAGAGAGATAGATAATAGAAAACAATAGATAAATGATACAACAAAGGTAATCAATAATATGTTATGGAGATGGTGAAAGAAAGAGAAAGAATAAAACTCCCCTTCCACACTCAAAGTGAAAGTCTTGTTAGATGAAGAAGAAGAAGGAATCGATCTTCCTTAGAGCATGATGATGGTGGTAATGTGAGATAGCCGAGTATGCAACCAAACAGAGCTTCCAAGCAATCATAGATATAAGAAAATAGTAGTGAGATCCAAAATCATAGCCCCCAGAGATTGAATGAATGACTGCAAACCCAAAAATGACCTTCAAAAGAGAAGATATGCATGTTGGATCAAGTCAGATGTTGGTGGTCATTTGTAGAGATATTACGGGTATCTTCCAAGCATAGGCATAATGCTCAAACGACCACCTTCAGGCTATCAAATTTATAGGACATGAGCATGGCACGTAGATGTCTCCATGGTACGCTAGTGTCTACAAGTAAAATACTCAATATGGTTGGGAAAAGGACAAGGTGGAGGTTGATAGGAATAGTGAGATGGACAAAAGGACAAAGTGTTCAAGGATTTCTCCAATCAGCGTAAAGTAAAGGCGCTTATGTAGTGTAGAATTACACGGGGTGTAATTTACAACACTACAATGGGATATATTTGTTACTTTGGGAAGAAGACGTGAGTCCATTTTGAGGTGGATATGGTATGGAAGAAATGATAGGATCATGAAGGAGACCAAACTAGACAGAAGTAGAGGAACCCATTTGACATGTAAGAGGTTCATGAACAAATTGCACAGAGGTTTTGGGATCATGAGGGGAACTAAGAGGATTGATGAGATCTTTAAGTGGAATAGGAGGAATTATAGGTTCATCTAGGGAGATGGAATCTCATGGGGGACATGGAGGTTTAATACATGGAGATGAAGGGATGGAGGGATCTTGATGGGGATCGAGAGGGATGATGGGATCCTATGGTAGATATGAAGGTGAAGGGATGCTTTGATATTTACTTGGAAGGGGATCTTTGGACTCAATTTTAAGGGTGTTTTGATCATTAGGAAGGATGGAAGGGATGTCATGATCCCGCTTAGAAACAAAAGTGTCAACAAGACTTGGAAGGAAATTGTGTTCTTGAGATAGAAAGGGATCACCTTAGATAGGATAAATAGGGATGGTGGGATCATCATGAAATTTTGGGAAGATGAGGTCCTGGTCAACAATTGGATGAAATGATAAAGTTTCAGGATCTTGATCTTGATTTATTTGATTCATTTCTTCATGCTTTGGATCATCCTCTTGGCATGGCATATGGTTTTACATATGTATGGGGGATTTAGGAAAGGATTCAATGTTTTGACATGAGAGGGATGGACTTTGCATGGGAATCTCTGGAATGGGACCATGTGGTGGCATTGGGTCTTGAATTTTTAAAGAATGGAAGGGACTTGGATCATGAATTGGATTAACTTGGAAGCCTATTGTGGATAGCCCTTTGGAGGTTGTGTCATTGGATGTATCATTTGATGGAGGTGGTGTATATTTCTCTTGTAAAACTTTAGGGGATGAGGAAATGGCAAGAGATATGGAGGCTAATTGAGGGCCAATTTCTTGATTGAAGGTGGGTGTGACATTGATGCGATTAGTTTGAAATGATCCATTGTTATACATGGGTAGATGATCATGTTTGGAAATAATATCTTGTGTATAACCTAGTTTTTGAAGATTTTTTTTGAATGTTTTGGGTTGGAATTTTCATTGTTTGGATGATCTTGTTTGTGATATCACTTTGAAATTTGCATGTTGCAAGGTATTTATTGATTTACCTTGTTGCATTATGGGTGACACACTGACTATGTTTAGTTCATGTCCAAAGGGTGGTGTTTTTATAACTACACTTGTGTTTGTTTGTAATACCCTTGATGGTGCATTTGAGGACATAAGAGGATGTTCACTTACATGTGATGCGATCAGAGTAAATTTTGGTTGTGTAATTGTATGTGACCTTGGCAGAAATTGAGTTGTTTGAACAATTACTTGTAGTACTAGGGGTTGTGTGGTTTCTTGAGGAACACCTAGTTGCATTGGAAGAAAAAATGGTTCACAATTTTGTGGTGGCCCGAGTTGAATTATACCAAAATCTGGTTGCATGATATTACCCTCTGGTTGGGTTAGGTTGAACTTTGGTTGTGTTGGGTTGAATAAGTTTTGATTCATTTTATTGAGTGGAGTTTGATCTGGGATTTGATCAAATGAAGTTTTATTTGGGACTTGGTTGAATGAGATTTGATTTTAAACTTGGTTGAAGTTTGTGTTCATTGTTTGAAATTGCTTTGTCATTTCTATTTGTGAGATGAGAACTAGTATGTTTGATTGTGAGATGAGAGCTTGTATGTCAAATTTCTCAAGGTTTGGTTTTGGAAATTTAAATTTTTCAAATAGTTTGGATGTTTGGGATCTACTCTTTTCAATGTTTCTCACTTTTTGTTCTAAGATCTCTATTACGCGAGCTAGTTTTTCCTTTGGTGATGGATAAATAGGGATGGCATTTATTTAGACATGATAAGTCTGATCCAAGTTTTGGGACATGTATAAGTTGGATTGACATGATTGATTGTTTGATTGTGATGATATGGTCCCATCAGAGTTGGAAGGTTGATATGGGGATGACACTCTTTCAATTAGAGGGTCGCCTTCTCTATGATATCATGAATGCCAAATCATAATATTTGTTTTGGAATAAGATCAAGAATGCTTGGTGATGAACTTGGGAAAATGATTTGATTTTTTTGTTGAGATTTTCTTAAAGTTTTTGATATTTTGGATGAAATGAAGTGCAATTAAGGATGACAAATGCAACCCTATTTTGTTGAGTTTTTGGAGGTTTTGAAAATGGGAAAATGCACTTAAGGATGACAAATGCAACATATTTTTTGGGATTTTTGAGATTTTGAAGACCTTAGGAATGCAAATCTAGAGATGTAGCCCTAAGAAAATTAAATGAAGTAAAGACCTTAAATGATCAAAAGGACAAAATGATAGACAATGAAAAAGTTGTACCTATCACTAGACTGATGAGTTAGGGTTTTGACTTGATAATGGTGATAAAGGACAAAGTTTGACAAGGTATAGAACCCCTAATGGTAACCCGGTACTTAATCTTAAGACTCGATCTTTGGGATCTTCCAAACCTAGTTTGGGAAATATAAATGCAAGCTATGTGCTAAGGAAATACAATGAAAGACTTTGAGATAGGACTAAGCAATGGCCTAGATTTGAGACAATGTAATAATGAACTTAAGACTTAGGAAAGATAGAATTTGATTATGCAAGGTTTAATCTAAGATGAGACCTATATTTTGACATGCAAAGTTGAAATGAGATTCTAAAGTTTTTTATTTTTTCGGTCTCCCATGTTTTTGAAATTCAAATGTTTTGATATAGTTTAAATGAGACTAATTTGTTTTGGATTAAGGAAAAAATAGGTTTTGAAGGGACCCTAAAACCCTTTACAATGAAGATTATAAAAGGTTTAGAATAAACACAACCAAACTAAAACCAAAACCAAACAGGTTGCAAAGGATAAAGCAATACATAAAGTAGCCAAAAAGCCAACAAAAAACCAGACTAACTACAAAAACCAGCAGAGACCCACAGACCAGCAAAATAGAAAAAATAGAGGATAGGAATTACATAAGGCTCTTAAGGATATCAGTGACCTCAGCCTCCAAAAGACTCATATTGTCAGAAACAAACCTAAGTTCTTTGTAGTCCAAAGTTTGAGTAGCATCTTTCTTCTTCAGGTTTCCTCTAGTCTGCTTGTAAGGACCAGACTTCGCTTGTGTATTATCTTTGTCCTCATCCACACTAATCAGTACCTTGTCCTGACCATCAAGACTATTGACCATTATGTTCATGGACTCCACTATCTTCTTGACAATTTTGTGACTGTTGGCCATAATGGTCCTAAGAGTAACCTGGATTTTCTTGTAATTCTCCTCAACAATGGAGAATCGATCCTCAAACCCTTTTTTTATGTTATGAATGCCAACAACAACACTGTTAACACGGTCCATCATATATTTCTTCTCTTCTTCAGTCCACTGACCATCACCATGTTGTTTATCTTAATAGGTAGGAATAGGCATAGCTTCCAGCTTTCTCCCCAAAGCCCTTTGGTTAAGTTTGACCTCTTTGAATTCATGGAAGAGCCACTTGAAAAGGCTGAAAGAATAAATAGCATGATCTCTAGACAGGAACAGGATATTCTTGTAGTCCTCCCTCTTATCACTCAGCTCCGCACTCTTAGGATGAAGGTCCTTCTGAGCAACATCCCCCATTGTTTTCGCCTTCAAATTACGAAACGAGGGGGGAATTTCAAAGTTGTGGCTACCAGGATCCAAACTGACTCATTGTTTGGCATTATTATCCTCAGAATTCCCTCTATGACCATAAAAAGTAGAGGCGTCATTGCAAACAAAGGTAGAGGAGGAGGAAATAACAACCTATTTCAAACTCTTCTTTCCATTTCCCTTAACAGATTTAGCTTTAGGGGAAATCTCAGTCTTAGCTTTTTTGGGAGGAGAGAAAGTCTCATCCTCTGACTCTGAGGATGAATCCCCATACTCAAAATCCCCAACATTGGTATTATTATTAGATGAGGTAGGGATATATGAGGAAGGGATGGGAAGGGCTCGAGAATACTTATCAATTAACACCAACAACCCTTCATGAATAATAGGGTATTTAACAGGGTTCTTCCTATGATCTCTAAAGCTAGCCCGAAGGGAAGACATTAAATGAGACTAAATTGTTGTGACAATTGTGTTTGGATAATTGTTTGATATTTTGAGTGATTTATGTTTTGATTAGAAAAAAATTGTTTTTAACACTCACATAAACACATCAAAGAAAGATCTGAGGGGCCAAGATTATCCCATGTTTGAGTTCACTGGTCTTGACAATTTAAAAACACTTGCAAACATTTATAACCTAGGTTGGAAATAGTTGATACTTGTTGAGGCCCTCACAATAGCATACCACAAACACTATGAACAAATAGAGATCAAGTGTTGCTCGCTCCCCCAATATGGAACCAACACACATTTTCTATTACCTCGAAGGTTCAAAAAGCTTGCAATCAAGGAATTTTCTATCTCACAATGAAGGGTACATGGAGGGTATCTTCAAGGTAGGATGCACACTCCCTTAATCAACAAATATGGGATTTGGGCTACTAAAAAAATTGGTTCATAGTGGAAGAACTTTATGGGCTTGATGTCTATACATGCGGTAGTGATTTACTTAATAGCCTATCCCAGCCCTATAAAAGGGGTTTGATATACCTCACATGAGTGTGGGTACTGGGGAACTGCCAATATAGATAAACATCACCAAGTAGCTTTGGCTTTAGCCTAAGCCATTTATATACCGAATTGAAGGAAAGTACCACTTGGAGTTGTCCCTTGGGGTGAGTACTTTTTCCCACCAAGGCAATTTGTTTTCTACAAAAGAAAAAAATGAGAATCATTGTCACTTTTCACTTACACCCAAAAAAGGGGAGAAGATACTAATCTCAACAATAGGTCCACCCTACAAAGTGCAATCGCACAAGGTAGTTTCAAACACACATTGTTCATTAACTTATTTAGAAAAGCAAGTGTGTTCTAAATTATAAAAAAAGACATGCAATGTTTAAAATTAGAAGTCTTTGTCAAGCACCCTACATCAAACTCATTAATAGTTTCACGTAGAATCTTCATCCCACAATCGCCATGGTGCTAAACAAACCATCAGTGACATCAAATCCTTTCTATGCTAATAGAATAGAAGAATTGTAGATCTAAATGATAACCCAAAATAGAAAGCCACCTTTTACTAGTCAACTATGAAGTTATAAGGCTCAAATATGCAAAAACAAGTCACAACTACATAGTAAACCTTCACAACTATGCAACATACGACCTCAATTGCACAGGGCATTCACCCGATTGCATAAACGATAAATTGATCATTCTAATTTACTATGATTGATATATGTTACTACAATTGCCTAATTTAAACCCCTATTTAAGTTAGATGAGATCGGTAGGGTTCATTTGACCACTTAGTTATATGAAATGAGAATTTTTTATCAATTTGATGTCCTAATTAGGCTAGATGATGTTCATTTTAACCACTTAGCAAATTTAAATGAGAATTTGTTATCAATTTGATCTCCTAATTAGGCTAAATTATGTTCATTTTAACCACTTAGAGAAATGAAATGAAAATTTGTCACCAATTTGATCCCCTAGTTAAACTAGATGTGAGAATTCTGGTCAATTCAAACCCCTAATTAAGCTAGATGTGAGTTGTAGGGTTCACTTTAGCCTTATCAATTTAGTGGATCTGATAAAACTAATATAATCAATCATAATAGAAACCCTGCATGTAAACAAGAATAAAAAAATTGAGCAAGATTCACAACTATGCAGCAATAGAGGGTCAATTGTGCAACAATTATGCTCAAATGCACAAGAAGAAAGCCAAGTGAATAGAAACAAGACACAATTGTGTAGTAAAAAAGCACAATTACATATGTATTGATCACAATTGTGTAGTAAAAAAGCACAATTGCATAGGTATTGATCACAATTGTGTAGATCTAAGGCCCAAATGCATAGATCTATCTCCCAGATGCATAGAAGATAGAAATCCAATATTTTACACCTTCATGCAAATAGAAAATCACAAATTTGTTAGATTTTTTATGCATTTCATGTTAAGTTCACCAAAATGTCAACTAGGAAATTTGGTTAATATAAAAACGATATCAAAATCCAATCATGAAAGCCAAATATTATGAAAAAATATAACCACTGATAATGCTATCAAAATGAAATGCATAGTAAAGTAAACAAAATTAAATTTGAAGTGAAATCAAACTCATAACATTCCTTTGATGTGGCTTCATCATTTATTCTTTCTCCTCTAATTTTGTGTTTCTCTCAAATAGGTGAGTGCACAAATGTGATAAGTAAGGGTAATTTGACAATATGATCATGAGGTTAATCAAAGGATCATGGTTATGAAAATGAGAAATGAGACCGCAATTTATAGAATTTGAAGGTTGATTGAATAGATAGGATTGATTGCAATCAATAGACATAATCAAATGTGAGGATGAGTTAAGTGAAGCCAAATAGAAAAAGGTGCCATTTCCAAGTGGAGAGGGAAATGAAAGGTTAGTAGAGTTAAGTGGAGCAAAATTATGAAAGTGGAAGAGTGAGGTAGAGTTAGAAGTGGAGATCAAAATGTAGTGGAATTAATAAATATTCATTTAGTAATTTACTCCAAATTAGTAATTTAGCCAATTAAATAAATTTTATTTAATTGTGACAAAAGAATTAGGGAATAAATAAATATTGAATTTATTTACCCTAAGAAGGACATGTTAGCACAAAGGGGGTCAATAATCTAGAAGGGAATTAGGTCAAATTGATGCCAAAGAGAGATATTGAATAATTGATAGAATTATTTAATCAACTAAGAAAGAAGAAGGATTTAGGTCAAATTGATAGGTGATGATCAAATTAGAGGATAGAATTAATGAACCAAAGAATGACACATTATAGACGAATGATAAATTAAAATAACGCGATAAGGAGAAATATTAAAATGGGGAATCACAGGCGTTGAATATATATATATATATATATATTATGTCAACTATATTCACCTCCCTCATTTGAATTTGAGGATAAATTAATGTTTAAGTTGGGGGGAGGGATAGTGTAAGTTTTTCATCATTAAATTTCTATCCGAAAAGTGTTTTATTGTCATTATTACTTATTAAGGGGTAGGTGATGTGACTTATTATGCATGCACCATATATGAACTCAAAATTATTTTGAAAGACTGGTAATATCCATTCTATAAGTTTGTTGTCTTAGATAAAATATTGGAACCAGAAAACCAATCTCTCATTTCAAATTTACAGTCATACATAGTTACCCTAGCTACTCATATAGGTTGACAAATAGAATTGTTCAAAGTAGTTATAAGGGTTGTGAAATTTTTTGGTAATTGTGCAAAAGTAGACAAGGATTGAAGAACTTGAGCACAAATTAGAATTTTTTGCAGATAAAATTGGAGATTTTGAGCTAAGAATAGAAAAATATAGTATGCCTAACTTGGTTAATTTTATGCCACAAAATCACTTTAAAGAACACAAGAAGAAGAAGAAAAGAATGGGTGGTGACCCAGCTAGATGAGAACCCTTATATCATACATTATTGCTCAATGAAGTGGATTATTTTCCATTCTTGGAGAGGTCTAGATGGAAACAACATATGACTAACTGAATATAATGATTAAATGATGGAAGAGTTTGCAGCCACCTTTTGGAATAATGAAGCAATTGTCAAACGACTTAGGCTGGAAGCATCTAAAGCTTCTATAGTTGAAGTCAGTGACCTACAAAGAATAGGGGAAGAATTCCTAGCATCCCTAAATCATAGGACAAGAAGAATAGAATTTTCTTACCTGAATGAGACTTTCAGCTCAACCAGTCAAGGTACCACTCGCCTGTCTCTTCCACCACTTTAGTGAGCTATCAAAATACAAGTTATCAATTATTTTACTTATGATGGGATACATTCCATGTTATATACTATTCAATTCAAATTGATGTCATTTGAGGCACAATAGACTACTTAATGTGCCAACTATTTTCCCACATGTTAACTACCATGGCAATAAAGTATAGGAAAAATGAAAACCTACCTCTCTATCCCATCATTGTCTAGTTGTTTTGTTAGTCAAGATGAGTTTAACTTTGTAGTTTCCAAATGTAACCTAGGAGTAATTCAATACATGGGACAATATTCACAGTAGGTTATTAAGAAATGTTCCAAAGCCGAGAAGGGATGAAGGGGAAGGTACTGTGAGAATTGAGGAGGAATAATCTCCCAAGGATAAAAGAACTGAAACCCTCATAGGGGAGGCCTTAGGGGTTGGAAAGGATAATTAGGATGCTTCTTCCTCACCCTTTCAGAACCCTAGTGCACATGGAGAAGAGAACTTAAAACAAAAAAATGCTAGTGATAGTGAGCCAGTGGCTTCACCTGCAACATCATTGGACACACCTATGGCCTCTGAAAAGGTTACCACTTCATCTTCAAAGCCAAAATCATCTATGAAAAAGAGGAAACAATTTGTCTCTTCCTCTACCTCTAAATAAAAGGGGTGGAGGGTTGAAATATCAAATGAGAAATATATGAAAAATGATAGAATGCTATGGGGGAATCTCAAAATATTTCCACAAGAAAAATAAAGAAGAAAAATCAAAAGGAGAATGCGAGACTTCAAGGCCTACAAGATAGTCTAAGAAAAAAAAATAGAAGGATAAGGGGATTCCAAGGAAGCAAGATTCACAAAGATGTTCTACTCGTCTCAATAAAAAGAAAACTTCAATATAAAAAGAAACCCCAATACAATAGACTATGCGTAGAAGATATTGATTATGAGATAAAAAAATATGTTGAGAAGCAGAAGGAATAAGGAGAAAGGTGCAAAAAAGCATGAAACAAAGACTGAGAAAGAAGAAGAACAAGAGGGACTTGGTCAACATGATTTTGATGAAGAAATGGAATATGAGGATCCTTTTGACCCCATAAAAATACCAACAAGACCATCCAATCTTACAGAGCAAGGGATCATTCCCCTTATGGATGAATTTCATAAGCATAGTGAAGAAGAATTGGAGCTTGATATTTTTGTTGGTCTTGAGTGTCTAGAAGACAAGGGAAAAATAGAGCTATAGGAAGCTCTGGAAAAAATCAAAATTTTAGAGCAACGAATAGCAAGATACAAGGAAAGAGAAATTGGATTCAAGGGCAGGGTGCAAGAATTGGAAATGCAGTTGACTATGCAACAACAAGAAGGAATTGGGTTACACAACTTAACCAACATCGCTATTATAGAGTTACAAAGGAAACAATATCCTCCTATCACCAGAAAGGCCAAACCTACACCATTGACTTCAGTTACATTGGGTTACACCTTATGAAAGTAGCAGTTAAAAGTTCAATGGCATAGATTGCAATGCGAAAAAGAAAAATGATTGCTCAAAGAGAGGCATGAGGTAGAATTGGAAGAGAAATATGTAGAGGTCAATAAATTGACCGTTAATTTGGCATAGATGGCTAATTTAGCCAATCAATTGAGAAGTTGTTGCCCTATTACCTAGGTATATGCACTTTACTTTCAAGAGAAATTTCTCAATTTCCAAATTAGTCAGTTGTAAAATTATTTGTCAATTTCTTTTGTATCACCACGGTCATTTTTAATGGCATATTCCAAAGTTGATTCAGACACACAAGACCGGATGTGTGAGTTCTACCTACACAATCTGGTTATTCCCTACAATGCTACATGGAATCCTTTATACTATGTGTGAGACCTACAACTCAAGGCACTCACATCCTATCTTAGGAATGAGCAAGATCGAGGGGATATCTATCAGCAATAACAAGAAAAGGAAAAGACGCGTCCATTAAAGACAATTTGAGTTTAATGGAATGGTTCATAATAGTTAATAGAACGAAGGTGATAGAAAATCTTTATGAACTCAATAGACATGACTATCAGAGATTCAGAACATTTATGCATGGGACAATAAAAGAAAAGACCTTGGGGCATATTCAACATGAATGGATGAAATTACCCCAAGAACTTAAACAGGGAGAACCCCACTCTCTATATAAATTCATTTCCTTGAAACATAAAGTCAAGCGATGCTGCAAAAGATTGAGGGATCACATGGTTTCCACTAAATTTTCATCCTCCACTCCTTTACCTGGTGCCACACTAGAAAATAAATTAGACTATTAATGCTAAGAAAGATCAAGAGCATTGGAGAAAAATTACTGATTGCAGAGGCTTCTACTAAAACCATACTTTTGGAGTAACTCAGACTATAGATTATAGACTATATGGTCTAGAATCTAGACTATAGATTATTAGGTCTTCATCTTATGGAATGGTTTTCTTGAGGACAAGAAAGGGGTAAAGTCGGGGGTGTGATGCGCTCTGTTAGTGTTCTATGGTTTTTTTTTCTGCTACTACTTTCTACTTTGACATATCCTTATCATATTATTATTAGACTTGTTATATGTTTTTATTACCCTTAGAAGCCATATTACTGCTAATTTTAATGTGTGTGTGTGGTTCATTGATATTGTTAGAGTTGAGAAACACAATGCCACAGGAGCCTAAAGATCTTCTACAAGCTAAAACAATATGTCACAAGGAGAAGCAATGAAGCAAGAACAATCTGTAGAACAAAAAACACAGGAAAATATGCTCAAAAGAGGAGAGCTCAATATTCACCAAAAATGTGTAGTGTCATAATGATACAAAGAAAAGAAAAATAACCTCTAATAGGTCAAGAAACCCTAAAAGGGAAAACCTAGGCTTGCACATAATAATTAATAAAAGAATTAATTATTGTGCACCTAATGTTAGCTTAAGTGTAAAAAGATAATAGGGAACTTAAAGAATTAAACAAATATTGTTTAATTAATCAAGTAAATACCCAATTACTCTAACACCCCCCCTTAAGCTAGACTTAGAGAGAAGCTAAAGCCTAGAACAGCTACTAAAAGCAGGAAAGATGGGTCCCGGCAACAAGGCCTGATCAGGTACCCAGATACAATGAAATCTCTATGAAACAGAGAAAAGGAGAAAACCCAGTGGGAAAAAACTCCTCTCCAAAAAGAGATAAAAGAACATGCTGAAAGAAGAAGAAGGAAGGAAGGCCTCAGAAAGACCCCCCAAGGACAAATTCCTTCACCCCAAGCATAGAGCGCAACTGAAGATAGCGCAGTGATGAAAAAGGTTTTATGAAGATGTCAGCAACTTGCTCGGTAGTGGGAATGTACTCCAGAATGAGAACACCATCCTGAATCAACTGGCAGATGAAATGCATGTGAAACTCAATGTGCTTCATCCACTGATGCTCTACCGGGTTGCGGGAAATATGAATAGCACTCTGATTGTCACACCAAAGAACAGTGGGACTATCAGGAAACTCAATCATCAACTATCGAAGCCATAAGATCTCCTGACTGGCGAGCACAACAGCTCGGTACTCAGCCTCTATAGATGATAACGCATGAATAGTTTGCTTCTTGCAAGACCATGTGATAGGACCAGAGCCAAGACAGAAAACAAAGCCAGAAGTAGACTTCCGATCAATGACATCACCAACCCAATCTGAGTCAATGTAGCCAACAATGTGAGGGTCCCCTGATGTATAGTGAATGCCATGAGAACTAGAGCCCTGAATGTACCACAGAATACATTTGGCTTCTTACCAATGACTCTCATGAGGATCATGGGAGAATCAAGAGACAAGGCTAACCACAAAGGAAACATCAGGATGGGTGTGAGTCAGGTACAACAAATTGCCAACCAATTGCCTATAAAGTGTAGAATCTAATGAAGGAGTGGGGCAAGAGGTGGTCAAAACAACCCCTGACTAAAATGGAGTGGGAGTAGGCTTGCAATCAAGCATGTTGAAGCACCAAAGCATGTCAAGAGCATACTTCTGTTGGTAAATGTAGATCCCATTAGAAGACTGAATCACCTAAAGACCAAGGAAATAGTGCAGAAGACCAAGATCTATCATCTCAAACTGATCCATCAAGGCTCACTGAGTATGTTGAATCATAGAGGATGAGTTGCTGGTGATGAGGAGATCATCAACATATAGCACAAGAATTAGGATCTCACCCTCAAGAAGCTGAATGTACACTGTGTGATCAGAATGACTGCAGGTGAACCCAGTGGAGAGCAAGAAAGAATCCATCTTCTCATACCAAGCCCAAGGGGCCTGTTTGAGACCATACAATGAATGTTGATGTCTGCAAACCAAGGAACTGTCCTGCACAAATCCCTGAGGCTGCTCCATGTAGATTTCCTCCTATAGATCCCCATGAAAGAAGGCACTCTTCACATCCATCTGAAAAATAGGTCAACCCCAAGAAGCTGCAAGAGATAGTACAAAGTGAATGGAGTTCATCTTGGCAATAGGGGCAAAGGTCTCAGAGTAATCAATACCCTCAACCTGTGAGAAACCCTTCACAACAAGATGTGCTTTGTACTTACCAATGGAACCATCAGCAACATACTTGGTGCGATATAACCAATGACACCGAACCATCTTTCTACCCTTGGGAAGAGGACAAAGATCCCAAGTATGATTCCTCATCAAAGAGGAATACTCCTCCTCCATAGAACAATCCCACTCAGGATGACCAATAGCCTCTGAAAAATTCTAAGGATCATCTGAAATAGCATGACTCAAAAGACTAGAACCCACAATATGAGAACGGATCTGACGAGTACCTGAAGGATCACCGGCCAGAGGACCTGCCACCTCAACAGTAAAGCGAGCCCACTTGGGCATCTGAAGTGGAGCAGGTGGAGGTGGGGATGGTGGATCATCAGCACCATCATCAGAAGCATCCTCAAAAAGATCCTGAAGAGAGGCAGTGGAAGGAGTAGCCAGAGGAGTAAACGCTAGAGTCGGGGTATCCATCGTGGGAAGGCGCTCATCAAACTGAACATCCCGTCAAAATAGGACCTCTCTAGAATCAGGATCAAATAGCATGTATGCCTTAACATCCTCACAGTAGCCAACAAAAATGAGTGGTCGTCTCTTCCACTCCATGACTTTCCTCTGAGCATCAGGAATAAAATCCCATGCCTCACTGCTAAACACTCAAAAAAAGGAAACATCAGGCTTGGTATGAGACCAAGCCTCCTCAGGAGTCATATGTCAAATAGCCTTGTGAGGCATCTAATTCTAAATATAGTTGGCACAATTAACTACCTCAACCCAAAAAGATGAATCCATGGACCTGGACTGAATCATACAACTCGCTATCTCCCGTAAGGTTTTGTTCTTGTGCTCAGCGACACCATTCTGCTGAGGGGTGTAGGGAATAATAAACTGATGCTGCAAACCATGCTAAGTGCAAAAATCTCTGAAAGCCTGATTCAAATACTCTCCCCCATTATCTGTACATATCCACCGAATAGAACAACCTGAATGCTTCTCAATAAATGTCTTGAATATTTGAAATGAATCAAAGACTTCAGACTTGTACTTAAGAAAGTACACCCATGTGCGTCTGGAGAAGTCATCAATAAAAGTGAGCACATACTTGGCCCCAAAAAAAGGAGTGGGAAATGACATGAGATCACTATGAATCAACTCCAAGGGTGCCAAAGAATGAGGGGCTCTTCCCTTTGGAAAGGGACCTCTGTAATGTTTGCCAAGCACACAACCATGACAAACACCATCAGTGCAGGAAATCTGTGGGAGCCCAATAACAAGTGCCTGTGTACTCATTTGCTGAAGATATCTGTAATTGACATGGCCCAAGCGCTCATACCAAAGCTTACTCATAGAACCTACATGTTCTATATGAGATGAACCAACACCCACAGAGGGCTCAAATCTATCAAATTTGTATAGACGAGATGCAGTATCCACACTACTAGTAGCCACAACCAAATCAAAGTCATGGAGGTCCCGAATAACCACATCATGTGGTGAGAACTCAATTGTCTTACTAGAGCCAGAGTGGCAAATCTGATAAATGGACAGGAGGTTCATCGAGATGTCAGGAACAACCAGAACATCCTGTAGAGTACCCCCATCCAATGAGACAGAACCTGAACCCAAGACGGAAAGCTGAACTGAGTCACCCACTGCAATCTGTGAAGTACCACAAGAGGCAAGGGAAGTAACCAACTGCTGAGTGTGAGTCATATGGTGAGAAGCACTAGAATCAAGTATCCATGTGGATCCATAGGTCAAAGCTTGAGCAATGAGAGCATGACCTTTCCCTATGGAAGGAGAAGATGCCTGAGGTGAGGAGATGTGATGTTGCTGCATGGCTTCCTCTAAAGCCTCTAAACGTTTCCAACGTCAGGAAATGGGATGTCCTTCCTTGCCACAAAAACTGCAAGTATCTCCTGATTTCTTCTTAGTCTTGGAGGAAGACTCACCAGACTGTGAATATTTCCCATGCTTGGGAGGAAATGGTGGTTTAGATTCAGACTTGTGAGCAGGCTTGGAGGGATTCTCACTACCTGCAGAAGGCTTCTTTGGCTTTGGTTTCTGATTTTGTTTTTCCTTAGAGGATTGAGCAACCAATGCTTTGTTCTTGGATCCTGAAAGCATATCCAGCTGAGAAAGATGAGACTTCTCACGAGACAAACACTCACAAAAGACATCAAAGGTAGGCATGGTGAAATGAGCACCCAAGCCATCCATGGTGGAGTAGAAAGCAGAGGCAAAAAACTGAAAATGACCTCGAAGCTTTGAAAGAATCAAATGAATGCACTCTGTGTTTGTCTTGATCTTAACACATCCCTAAAGAACAGATCAGGTAGTCTTGAACTTGTTCAAGAAATCCTCAATGGTGGGAAAGGAATCAAGCGACAAAGAAACCAACTCTACCTCAATCTGCAATGCTTGAATCTCATTGACCCTCCCAAAGAGAGAATCAAACTTCAACCACATAGCCTGAGGAGTGAGCAACTCATCAAGGTGAAATAGAAGACTGTCGGAGACATGCAAGGAGAGAAAACCCATAGTCTCATCCATCTTGTTCATGTGTTGAAGAAGCTCATAAGGACGCTGCAATACTGGCTGAACCTCATCCAAACAAGACCACAACCCTCATGCCCTGAGGAGCCTCGTGATGTGGGGCTTCTAGTGTGATAGTTGTGTGAAGTCAACAACTCAACTGAAGGATCGGCCATGAGAAGAAAACTCTGTACCTACACCTGCACCTGCTTGTTGGTTTTTTATTATGTGATCTTTCAAACTAGATAGAAGATGCAAAAGGGTTTGGTTGTTTTGAGAGTTTTGGTGTTTGTGATTTCTGATATAAATGACAGAAAGCAAGAAAAAAAAACACCCCCCCACAGTAGATAAACCCAAACTCTAGTACATACTGATGAGAAGGAAGTAGTGCATAAGCAAAAAAAAATTCAAATTGATATCTCATGTACCTGATGAAAAGTCTGAGAAAAAAGATCACAAATCTGAATAGAGCATGCTAAGAGCTTTCCAATGCCTATTCATTTTCAAAAAATAGAGTATGTTTGCCCATTGTACGGCCCCGGAAGTGTAGAAAAGAAGCCTGACTTTGACTGCAAAAAAGTATAGTCAAACAGTAGATTCGGGAAAAAAATCCAACTTCATGATGTCCAACTTGGAACCAGCTTTCTGATGCCTATTTGTTTGCCAAAATTTGACTCCGGATGCGCAAGATAGACCCAAAAAACCAACCCCCTCTCAAAAAATGCTAGAGAGTGGAGAAGGCAGGAGGAGGTGGCCGGAGGGTGGCGGCGGTGGTGGTGGTCAGGCTTGGCGAAGGTGGTGATCGTCGGGCGGAGTGGAGTGGAGGCCGGCTGCAGTGGAAGTGTTAGGCAGTGGCTGGTGGCAAAGATAGATGTCAGCGGTGGTGGAGAGCTCCGGCGGGGGCCGGTGGGCGCAGGGTCGGGCGGTGCAGACGGCGGCAGGTGCAGTGCCGGTGGCGGGGGCAAAGACGGTGACAGAGAGGAGCCGGTGGCAGGGGCTGGAGTGGTCGGCGAGGGCCGGAGGGTCGGCGGGGGTCAGGGGCCGAGTGCTAGTGCCAGCAGGGGCCGGACTGATAGGGTCGATCACCGTATGGCGGCCAGACTGTCAGATCTGCGGTACCCGCAACCCCACAAAAAATCAAAAAAAAAATTTAAAACTTTCCTTTTTGATTTTTTTGTCGCCTCTTTTAACCTCATTAATTTTTTTATTTTTTTTTGTGATTTAAAAAAAAAAAAAAAAAATCCAGCCTGCATGCCGTAAAAAGGCAAAAAAAATTGAAATTTTTTCTCGATTTGCGTGTCAGAGCCGTACGGCCTAGTGTTGGAGAAAAAAATCACCTAGATGCTCAGGAGTCAAAAATGGACAAATTTTATATGACTATAGGAGTTTTTGGGCCTTCTAAGCATGATGGTGAGGTCCGTTTAGGCCTAAAAGTGCTCAGAAAAAAAGGCCTATCCCTAAGCACACAAAAAAATTGCTTGAAACCCCAAATCTGCTTCTAATGCAAAAAATCTCAAAAACAGGAACAAATGGCTGCAAATATGAGCTTTGATACCATGTTGGAGTTGAGAAACACAACACCACAAGAGCCTAAAGATCTTCTACAAGCTAAAACAATATGTCACAAGGAGAAGCAATGAAGCAAGAACAATCTACAGAACAAAAAGCACAGGAAAATATGCTCAAAAGAGGAGAGCTCAATATTCACCAAAAATGTGTAGTGTCACAATGATACAAAGAAAAGAAAAATAACCTCTAATAGGTCAAGAAACCCTAAAAGGGAAAACCCAGGCTTGCACATAATAATTAATAAAAGAATTAATTATTGTGCACCTAATGTTAGCTTAAGTGTAAAAAGATAATAGGGAACTTAAAGAATTAAACAAATATTATTTAATTAATCAAGTAAATACCCAATTACTCTAACAGATATGAATATGCGATATATTTTATTGAATGAAATGTTTTTATATGTTATGAATGATGATTTATGTAGATTATCTATATAGTTGGAACTAGCATGTAGCAAAAAGAATGAGCTAGATGTTGCCGATGTATTTCTATGTCATCCATAGCTAAAGAAGGTGGACCTTCATCAACACAAGAAATTAGTTAACATGTAAAAAAGAACCATGGTCGAAGAGGAGTCACGGTTGAAAAAGAGCCCTTATTGAATCTATCTCTCCATTGAATGTTGAGAAGATAAAGCATCATGGAGTCATGTGTGATTACTCTTGAAGTTAATGCAAAAATCGTGTCCCCAGTTTTGTGTCACTACTTAATAGAAGAGTCTATTATGAAACAAACTCCTATAGCATTAAAATTTTGTTTCTATTTTTCCTTTTAATAAGTCACCTCAGTATTAGGAAGAAGTGAAATTTGGTTAGATTTAGTTGTAATAAGTTTATGACATAATTCTTTTGAATGCTTTAAATAGAAAAAGTGTCATTCTAATTGAGATCATTTTTCATGTTGTTAGAGTCAATGTACTTTTGCAATTTAAGTTGAATATATGATGCAAATAATATAGATTATGTTCTTCACTAGATCTTGAGCATAGTCATTATCTGGTTGTTCTAAGATTGAGTTAAGAATGATAAAGTGATTATTATTCTGAAAGATTAAGTGCATTGTTGTTCCTCATGGAGACTATATTCCTCAAGCAAGGGCGACTTAAGGTAATGTGAGCCTCCCTTTTCTTTTTTGTTGATTAGTTTCTTGAATGCAATAATTAAGTTAATACTTTATGGTTGTTATTTCATCTTCATTAATACTATTGTAGTTAAGAGTGTTGTCAGGAGTTTGTTGCTCTCTCAGTTGTTGCCCTTGATGACAAATCTACAAATCTCTTGGTACATTCACAGTAATGTCTTTGGATAGGTATACTTGCTTGGTATATTCATATACACCATGACACTTACTTGACAAAGGCATATACTTGATTGACATATACTTGTCCTGCTCTATTTTGATATAGACATTGCTTATTTGTCCATGATTCATTCTTGATGTAGCTCTACTTTGTTGCAGTTCATTTTGACAAGGAATTGATGATTATCTTTGATGCACATACCTTGCATACATATGAAAGTGATAACTAGTGATTTGTGTTGATACCTTGCATACACATGAAAGTAATAAACAATGCTTAGTGTTAACATTCACATGGTATATGAGTTGAGGAATGACACTATGGTATATAGGTTGATGGATGAATACAGGTTGATGATATTGTTCATTTGGTATATTGGACACTGGTTATATATAGGATACATGATCACAGTTGGTGATATTTGATACAGTATGAACAGTGGACAGGTATACAGGATGGATGGTCTGATTTACATTTTATGTCCATTATTTTTCATCTATCTTATTTTTGGTATCATTTAGTGGACATCAATCATTATTTTTGATAAGTCTTGGCATCATTTTATTTGATAAGGATTTGATATCAATATTATTGATAAGAATGTTAAGATATTTTGCAGTGTTGTCATGAGATTCATTAAGTATTCTTGTTACTCTTAAGGTATTGACACCTTATACATCTTGTCAATAATAAGAAATTGATATCTTATCAACGTTTCATTGATAAGATATCAAAGGGTTATTCTTACAAGATTGATGATCTATCGATAACCTAAGTTACACAAGAATAGTTACTTAACCAATGACTTACTTGCAAAAGACATGGCATTTTGATCTTCACATAAAAGGTGGAATTAGTTTTGTATAAACTTGTAATACATTATGGCATGGTAATAATAAAATATTTTTGACTTTGGGCATAAATCATAACACTCATGATGAGTATCATAAGACACTATTGTAATCGGGCATCATTTGCATCGAAAGGCATTATTTGGTATTGGACATCTTTTACATTGAAGGTATTGTTAGATGTTATTTTTGAGATATTATTGTATTGTCAAAAGTATTATTTCGAAGGCATTATTCATATGTTTCTCTCAATCTTCAAACCCTAGCCGACATGCTAGGGCATAGGTTTTTATTTGACAAAGGGTGTTACTAGTTAATCACTAAGGCTTATCATGCAGTTTCGATATGAAAGCAATGCTAAGACAATTGAATACTTGACAGGTGCTGAGGTTGGTCATTTTTTTTAAGATAGTTTGGTGATATATGGTACTTGTTTCTAACATAATCTTTTGGTTTTCCTGTCAGTTTCATAAACAAGTTCTTTTGTTGAAGATTTTCTTCAGTTGGTTTGTCATTACGATGGGAAGTTATAACTCATTGTATAAATGCTCTATTCTTTTAGTTGTGGTTTCAACTATGGAAATCAGTTGGAAATATGGTTTTGTGTGACCATTTTATAAAGGGTTTCAAATGATATCAATTTGGTGTGGCCTTAGCGAAGTGAGAGCTTGATTTTGAATATTTTTCAGAAGAGGGGGTTTTCATTATACAATCCAAATTGAGATACATTGGGTTTTTGTTGCATTGCTTAAGTTTTCTTTATCTGTGATATTCTAGGTTTAGACTGATTACAACAATGTTTTGATTCTAAGGGTTAAAGTTGCATATATCCTTATCTTGTAAAAGTATTTTATAATGTATGCATATATGGGCATAAACTATATACATAATTATATGATGAACTATAGTGTTGTACACACTTTGTGATTACATAAGTTCCTCAAACTCAATGAAATGCTAGTGAGGCATTTTATGTAGCTAGTGAGGCTTTTCCAGTGAGGCATTTTATGAGTGGTTTTTCATCCCCATGAGGATTTTCCACTCATGAAAATCATTGTGTTATGACTCTTTTATGAGCTTTGTGTATTTCATGTTTGTCATAGAATTTTCATTTATCTACTTCATTTCATCTAGAAGATGTCTATGGATTAATCAGAACGCTCATTTTCTATTTAAAAAGAGTTATTTTGAAATTAAATGCTATAATATTGATTCACCCCCCCCCCCCCCCCCCCCTCTTAGTTTCCTCTTGTTGGCATTTGGCATAACTAATGTAGAATGAGATGATGCAGGTGATGCAATTGAAGATGGGTGACTGCATCGGTAGAGGATAGAAGACTATTTGTGATGAAGAGATTGAGATTTTGTGATTAGATGACTTGATCAGTTATTTGTGTTGTCATTGATGGCAACTGATGTCAAATGATGATTACTGATGTTCCTGATGTTTTGTTATGTCATCTAAGTGATTTAGTTTATTGATAGATAGGGTTTACCGACAAAGAACTGAAGTCTATGAATTAGGACTATAATCAGTAAAGCAGAGATATTTTGGTTGAATTGGGAGATCGGTGATGATTGGTGATTTGTGGTTTGGAATGTGAACTTTTATCATGGAAAGGAGTATCTGACTACAACCAAAACTTGTGATGACTACCGGAAGGCTTGTTTCTAATTTATGATGAATTTTTGCTAAGGTTTTAGTAGGGTTTAAGGACCAGTGAAGAAATCATCAATTCGGTAATGATTTTTGTTATGGTAGTGATCGACAATGAGTCTACATGAAGGTGGTATCATGGTACTACCCGCATGAATGATTTGATTATTGTTTTGGTACGATTCAAGGAAGAATTTTTTGGGAAACAACGAAACGCTTAGTGGAGTGTTTGAGGTTTTGGCTTTGGTATAGATTGGATTTTTGTTATGGGTTTCGATCAACCAACGATTGATATTGCATTATAATTTGATGTAATAATCTGTATATTGATCTAAGATTATCTCTTATGATTTGTATTGTAATTTCGTGATGTAATTAGGGTTTAGTGGCCGACCTAGTTGAGATGGCTATTTAGGATGACACAATTGATGTTTATTGTGTCAGTGGTCTTAAGAGAATGTGTTGATCCATCCAAGAGAAGTGTGAGATATGCCTGATATTTGCAGAGTGTTGTGCATAACTGGATCTGATCTAGCAAGCTGAGAAGTGCAAGTAACAAATAACTTTTTCACTGTTGTTCCCTAATAGTTGTAACAAGTTAAATCCCTTATCCAAGTAGGTCCTAACATGCCTTAAACATTTAGTCCCCTAACAGGGAATCTCTTAAAAGAGTGGTAAATCCTCTCACAAGGTTTATCCTAACAGATCATCAAGCTTCTAACCGGGTTGCTAGGCAAATCCCTTAACCGAGTGACTCCTAACAGGGTGTATTGTAAGCTCCTAACAGGGCTAAGCTCCTAACAAGGAGTACTTAAAAAGAGTACAAATATTTGTGGGTACCAAAACCCATCGTGGTTTTTCCCTATTTAGGTTTCCACATCAAAAAATTATGGTGTTCATGTGTGAAATGCTTTTCATGTGATGTTCTTGTTTATGTTACATTTCATGCACTATTTTTGAGTACACTAGTTATGATGTTTTATCAGAGGTTTATCAAAGGTTACCGGTACTAATAAGAGTTGGTAGAGAAAGTGCTTGATCTGGTAGATGAGGATAATGAGTTGGTAAATGATCAAATTTATATGATTGCTTTAGTGGTGAAAGAATTGATAGATATGGTAAATGATCTGATTAATGTGTTAAGCAAATCTGATAAAGAGGTTGTTAGATCTGATAAAAGAGGTTGAGATATTTGTTAAATGATTTCATATCTAATATAAGTTTTGTTTTGGTTTAAAGTTTCAATTTGTATTAATACTGATTCACCCCCCCTCTCAGTATTAATCAAATCCTTGTAGGATTAACATTTCTATACTCCAACAAGTGGTATGAGAGTCACACCTTTGCATATTAACTCTAATCAACTTACGGGATTCTTGGTAGTGGAGTACTCGTTATGGAAAAAAATAAGAGACATGAAGGAAAAATAAATAATCAGCCCAATGTTGAACAACAAGAATCACTTAAACCTAGTACAAAAGATGATTTTGTAGAAAAGAGTGTTGACAAAGAAGGAGATCACTTAGTGAGTGATTTTGAACAAGAGTATGATGAAAATGAATATGAGATTGGTATGGAAAGTGAACTCATTTGTGCCCTTGATGAGATTAAGAAACTTAAAATGAAGAATCAAAGGTTAAATCATAGCTACAAGAGGAAAAGGAGTCAAAGACCAAAACTCTCATCCCTTCAAGATGCAGAAAAACATATAATATATTTTAAGGTTCAAATTGTTGAGGTTAAGAAAATAGAGAAATAAGTCTATAATCAGCTAAAGGCCAAAGAAATTGATTGTGAAAAATATGAATCTGATATAGTATTCTTGAGAAATGAATTAGGAAAAGCTTCTTCGAAGTTACACAAGACACTTCAGTTTGAAAAGAGTGTTGAGTGTTTATATAAAATATTGGGAAAGATAAAACATCACAAGGATGTTACTAGTTTGAGCTTTGAAGAGGGGTAGAGTTATAGGATCAAAAAAACACCAAGGAAGAAAATAGATCTTAACTATTGTTATGTTGCTCCTAAGGCTGAGCATAAGAAGAAGACAAATGAAGTTATCCCTGCAAAAGCTAACAATAAGAAGTTCAAAAGATATTCTCAATCAAAACAACATCGAGTGTCTAGGTTTGAAGATTATTTTTACAGTTATTTCTTTTCATGTTATGAATTTGGTCATAGAGAAAGAGAATGTAGGATGTATGCAAGAAAAAATGATTGGAATAAATATTCTCATGATTGGTCAACTGGAAGAAGAAAGATTCAATGTTGTAAATGTAAACATTTAGGTCATACAACAAGTTTTTGTATGATGCAAGTAGAAAATGATGTTTTTCAATGGTCAAGAAGCTATAACTCTTTTGTTCCTCCTATTGATTACAAGATCCATTGTTATAGATACCATAGGTTTGGACATAAAAAATAATTTTGTAGGAGTAGTCCAGATGAATTTTTTAATTATCATAAGAAGACAAGCACTAAGAAGGTTTGGAGAAGAAAGCAAAAAAAAGAGGAGAAGGAATCTAATCTTGTGCATGCTACACAAGAGACTTCTACAAATTCATAAAGAAGTGGATGAGCTTAGTGGGAGATGATCATAGGTTTATCTTTCAGCCCCTTGGAGAAGACAAGGTTTTTAGAAAGATTCTTTTTTTAATTGACAAGATCAATGCAATACAAAGCAAGACAAAGATCATAGCAGATTAGCTGTCATGAAGCCCTCTCAAGAATTGGAGTAGTTCACATGCAAACAATGAAGGGTCAATGTTATGTAGTTAGTTCACTATGTAAGAAAAATAGAACTATATTCTTGAGGAAGAATATTGTTTCAACTCGGTCGCATTCACCATTGTTGTGGACCATTGGACTATACTAATTCATCACTTTGATATTATGTTAAGATGCAAGATACAAGTACAATGATGCATGTCATGTATATGGATGTTCATCAGTTCAAATTCAAATAATATTATAGGCCTATGATATGGAGCATAATAGGTTGGATTGGTTACACTCTACAAGACTAGGCTTGCCTTGATGATGGTGATACACATAGAACATATTTATTTTTATGGTTATTAAGGAAAATTTTCTTTCTGTGCATATTGTACAAGAAATATCTGAAAATGCTTACAAAGACTAACGTGAAGTCAAGGGGGAGATGAATTTTGATGTATCATTCAGTCTCATAGAAGTTGTCTTTGCAGTGATAATGGTATAGTAGTGATTTATTCATATTCTTTTCTATAGTGAGCATATTCTTAGTGGTGTATTAATCTTGGGAAGTTGCAGTCCTTGATGTATTGTTCATAAGGGTTCATGGTTTTATTGTTTCATGGATGATTCTCATATCTTCCTAAGGTAAGTGCTACAATGCTCCAAGAATCATTTATGTTGGTAAGTTGCATTTAGGTACATTAATTCTTTCCTTAAGTGCAATGACTTTCTTTCGAATGTGAAGTTGTCATTCAAGACTGTCATGCAAGGTTAAGCTTCTTTTCTTGGTGCAAAGTTCAAGATTGCAGTGAAGTGCTTTCTTGCATATGCAAAATGGAGTGTGCATAGTGAAGTATCTTCCATACTATTCACTTGCATGATGTTTAGTAACATTTCTAAATGACAGTGCATTAATGAACACAATTCTATGATATTGGTTTGATAATGTATCAAGAGTAATTGTGACAGTTCTTACATATGGCACTTGATAGTTTGCAACTCTTACTTCTACAGTAAGGTAACAACGTGAATAGTTGATGAACAACCGTTTACACTTGATTTGAAGTGATGTTCATTACATACCTTCATTTGAAATACTTATGTTCTAAATAATATGGTACATAGTGGTACTATTTTGAGATAGTGATTGTTCCAATCCCATGAAGATGTGTTCTTCTTCTTTGGAATTACTATAAAAAAGGGAGCAACATCCTTGATACTATGAGTGGCAGTTGAATAGTTCTCATAATGACATTGACTCTACTTCAGTTTTCATACTATATTGTTCAAGTTCTTTTTGTCCTTGTCAAAGTTCAACATACATTGTCAATAGATTATTGGTGTTCATCATGTTTTGTTTGATAGCAGTGATAGTTGTATGTGTAGTGTATCTCAAGTACAACAATGTATATGTTTTGGTTAGGGTTTTGCATTGCTCATTGGTTGTTGTAGTGCTTATAAGAGTAGAGTGTGGAGTGTGAAGTATGGAGTATCTTGATGATTTGATGATCTTGCAACTTCACAATAGGTTTGTCTTCACAATGGTTGATCATTTTGAAATGCATGCTAGTGTTGTAAGAGTGATTTTCTAAAAGTCCATAGTTTTTCAACAAGGTTGTGGTCTTGACAAGTATGGTGGTCTTGATAGAGAGTTTCACTTTGCAATGCATTACTAGTAATGCATTTTTTGTTATCTTGCTTCATACTGCTTTGGTGAGTTGACATTGGCACTACAGATGATAACATTTTTTATGACTGTGGTATGATTGGTACAGTGAGTATTGAGTATTGAGGCTTATCTTAGTGTCTTCATATGTGTGACTCATGATGTGACAATGCTATATGATGTGTTGTTTGTGATAGTCCTTATTAAATAACATTTGTTGTATCAGTTCCTCTTGAAGGTCTTCTTGACAAGGGGAGGAGAAATTTGATATAGAGTGCTTCTCAAATGATTGGATGCGTTGGTTTGTTTGGTATAAATACATAATGCTCTTCAAGATAATATTGGTATTGGCCAGTATTCAATGATGTTTGTCATTAATGAAACTGTGAATTGAAGTTTGGATAATTGGCTCTTCAATTCTTATGTTGCTTGAGAAAGTGAATAATAATTACTAAAAGAGAATCACTTGAAAAATGTCTTAAGGGATAGACTTGGTGTTCTCTACCTTAGTTCTCTTTGATAGTACAAATCAGATAAGCAAAGGTTTCAATTGTTTCCCTTGGTGGCTTACTTTTTTTATGAATGGGAGGCATTTGCTTTATTGCCTTGACCATGGCGTGTCTTAGTAGTTTTATGCTTTTTCTAGCATTAATGTGTATATACTTTTTTTTGTCTAATCGTTCACTTTTGTTACAGTTATAGGGGGCTCTATGTCTAACAGCTCAGTTTGAACATTATATTATTCAGAGAAACTTGGTTTTCTATCTTCCTCTACTGCACACTACCAAGGAGTACCTATTCTTATTTGGGATGCAAGAAATTTCTTTTCTTATGCATATATTTTCCATTGTGATTATCTTTTGAACATGGAAAAGTTTATATATTAAGATATGCTCTTGGTTTTTCAACTTCTCTTGGTTTGTGCATCCTCTTGGAGTATGAATTTGAGGCATTTCACTTCTTTTTATGTCCTTTGTTGTTGATACAAAAAGGGGGAGAAAGATTTGTGTTTTTGTCATCAGGGACAAACAGGGAGTTTATTGTCAAGAGTTTGTTGCCCTCTCAATTGTTTCCCTTGATGGAAAAGCCACAAATATCCTAGTACATTCATAGTAATGCCTTTGGATAGGTATACTTGCTTGTTATATTTATATACACAATGACACTTACTTGACAATGACATATACTTTCCATGCTCTATTTTGATATAGACATTGCTTATTTGTTCATGGTTCATTCTTGATTCTCCTATACTTTGTTATAGTTCATTTTGACAAGGAATTGATGATTATATTTGATGCACATATCTTGTATACATATGACATTGATAATTAGTGATTTGTGTTGATACCTTGCATACACATGGAAGTGATAAACAATGCTCAGTTTTGACATTCACATGGTGTACAGGTTGAGGAATGACACTAAGGTATACAGGTTGATGATATTGTTCATTTGGTATATTGGACATTGGTTATATACAGTATGCATGATCACTATTGGTGATATTTGATACATTATGAATAGTGGATAGGTATACAAGATGGAAGGTCTGATTTACATTACATGTCCATTATATTTCACCGGTCATATTCTTTGTATCATTCATGTTAGGATAACCGGTGAACAACTAAGAGGGGGGGGTGAATCAATTGTTAACATATTATAACTTTTAATCCACAATACAACCTTAAACAAATCAAGTACTAGTAAAGAACATACAGATGTCAGTAGGAACAAATACCGGTAAACAATACAACTTAACAATTAACCAAATAATCAATGCAAAGAAACCATACCACATAATACCATGATTTGTACATGGAAAACCCGGAAAGGGAAAAAAAATAGTGGGAAGCCTACCCACAGTCAGATGATACTTCTACAGAAAGTATGTGTTACAATGAGGGGCCTGCACTTGCAGGAAAGCACACTGCCTAGAGCGTACTACTCATTACAAAAGAGTCTCATTGACTACAGAGAGGCTACAACCATCTCAAGATAAATGGACAACAATCCAACAGAGTGAACTACTAGAAATAGCATCTACTATGCTTGATTACAGTCCCGGTTAAGCTCAATGTCCGAGGACTAAATCCTCTTCTGAATCCAATTCGATCACCAATGATCAACCAACTCCTTTGCCTGAATGATATTACAATATTCGCACATTACATTCCTTGACCATGACTTTTCCAATAACCATGATACTTTACAAAGAGTTTCTACCTCTTATTTATACAAACCCTAAGGCCTAAACTGATTAGGTCGACCACCTAAAGATATTACAATAAGATCATTACATAATTCCATATTACAATGATATGCCATGTCGGCTTAAGACCAAAACAATAATAACAAATCCATAAATCATCTCGAGACATCCTAGTAACGTGTAGAGTACACGTTAGCATGATACATGTCCATAACCTAGATAGGTACCGGACCTATTCTAGGTCCACCATGCCAAAGCAATATCTTCAAATAGTTGAAGAACGATCAAAGAACATCTTTAGCATCCTGAAATCCATGAAGAAGTTGCACTAACACCAACCATGCATCCTATCATGATTCGTCAATGAAAGCTCTATCGGTAAAGCCTTCAACTAGTGTCGGTAAGGGTTTCCAGAGTGTATGATAGCATCTAATTACCAAGCCAATACCAACTTACCAAAACATGCTCATGGAGCATATAACACATGAAATCAAACATACTTCACTAATCCAAACATGTCGGAAGTGTCCAACAGATAGTCTCTTCTGCCGGTAACACTAGATCTTCTACCGGTAACCAAAACTTGTCTATTGGTAACCAACCATAATAGCTAGTGTTGACATCAATGACAAAACATCAATGTAACACATAATAAATTCATCCATAATGCCAACAATCTCCCCCTTTGGAATTGATGGCAACACTAGATGTGAAAAACATCTAAGTACCAATACCAAGAAATGCCAAACAAGTCTCCCCCTGTGGAAGACAACCAACAATCAATAGCTCTCCCCCTGTGAATGATATCTCTATAAGGTTCTAAATGATTTTTCACATTACTATCACTCCCCCTTTGACATCAATGTGAGAAACCTGACAAAAATATCAAATCAATGATATAAACCTCTGAATCTCAAAGCTAACTACTCCCCTTGAGTAGTAGCACCACTCATCAATGTCGGAATGAATAATGTCTTTGATAATGCATGTTGAACCGATGACAAACTTCATCAATAAAGTCTCCGACGGAGGGGTAGAAACCCCTAACCCAACTCTCAAATACTCAAATGATTCCTTAGACAGCAGTTTAGTGAATATGTCTACAATATGTTCTTTAGTGTTCACATAAACCAATTTGACTTCCCTTGCTTCAACCTTGTCCTTCAGAAAAGTATACTTTATTGAAATATACTTAGTCTTAGAGTGAAATACCAGATTCTTGGACATGTCAATAGCTGCAGAGTTATCACAGTAGATAACTACCAGTTCACTATAATTTACCCTGATATCCTTCAACATTTGCTTCATCCACAAGACTTGAGTGCAATTAGTTGTTGCTGCAACATACTCAGCTTCTGCAGTAGATAAAGAAATGTATGACTATTTTTTGTTGATCCATGAAACCAGTTTCTTTCCAAGAAAGAAAGCTCCACGAGAAGTGCTCTTCTTGTCATCAATATCACCTGCCCAATTTGAGTCAGTATATGCACATAAAGTGAAATCATCATTTCTGGAATACCATAAACCATATTCTATTGTTCCTTGCAAATACCAGAATATCCTCTATACTGCACATTCATGATTTTCTTTAGGATTACTTTGATATCTTGAAACAATACTTACCGCATTCATAATATTAGGTCTATTTTGAGTTAGATATAACAAACTACCAATCATAGACTTATACCTTGTTGGATTTACTGGTGTAGAAGTATCCTTGATAGATAATTTATCACTTGTAGCCATAGGAGTACTTACCGGTTTGGAATTATCCATACCAAACTTCTTCAACAATTCCCTCAGATACTTGGTTTGATAGATAAAAATGCCTTTGTCAGTTTGAGTAATCTACAAACCTAAGAAAAATTTCATCTCACCAATTATGGACATTTCAAATTCATTCTTCATGTTAGCAAATTCCATGCACGATTTATCTTCTCCTCCAAAAATGATATCATCAACAGAAAATTCAATAATTAAAATATCATTATCAGTGATCTTATAATATAGATTACTATCAGCATTGCCTTTAATAAAACCAAGCTTCAAAAGATATTTATCCAACCTTGCATACCAAGCTCTAGGAGCCTATTTCAATCCATATAAAGCTTTCTTCAATCTACAAACCATATCTTTATCATCTGTTAGAGAAAATCCATCAAGTTTCTCAATGTAAACTTCTTCCTCAAGCTCACCATTCAAAAATGCACATTTAACATCCATTTGATAAACCTTATAGTTCTTATAAGCTGCATAGGCAAGAAATAGTCTAACAGCTTCAATTCTAGCTACAAGTGCAAATGTCTCACCATAATCAATTCCTTCCATTTGAGAATATCCTTTACAAAGCAATCTAGCCTTGTTCCTTATAACTTGACCATCCTCATTCAATTTATTCCTAAAAACCCATTTAGTTCCAATAACATTCTTATTTTTAGGCCAGGGAACTAAAGACCAAGTTTCATTCTTCTCTATTTGATCTAATTGATATAGCATTTACTTCGAAAAATTCTGAAATACTTAACAATAGGTGTATGTCCAAACTATAGTTCATAAGAGGTCTTACCGGTTTCACCTTGAAAGCTTCTAGTCCTTGATGGACCACATAAGTCAATGTGAATTAAATCAAGTATATCATTAGATTTATCATGTATTCTCTTAAAAAAACTTCTGACTTGCTTACCCAATTGACATTCCCTACATACCAGATTATGAGGCTTCATAATCTTAGGTATATCTCTAACTGCCTTAGTTGAACTGATCTTAACAATACAATCAAAATTAACATGACACAACCTCTTATGCCATAGCCAACTCTCATCAATATGAGCAATCAAATATGTCTTATTACCAGTGTTCACGTGAAAGATATTACTTCATGTTTGAATACTGGTTGCAATCTCCAAACTAGTCTTGTTAATGATTTTGCATTTTCTATCTTTAAACTAAAGTTGAAAACCCTTATCAACCAAGTGACCAACACTCAAAAGATTATGCTTCAAACCTTCTACATAATAGACATTATCAATGTTATGCTTGCCATCCAAAGAAATAATACCTCTACCTTTGATCATACATGCCTTGTCATCTCCAAATCTGACTTGACCGTTATTGTATTCTTGCGGGGAAATAAATTTCCCTTTATCTCCAGTCATATGTTGTGAGAATCCACTAACAATTACCCATTCACCCTTATCTTCAAATTTTGTTGCCATGGCTTTTTCTTCATTCTTGATAGCCGGTTCCCGTTCATCTTCCTTCAAAGCATAGAACACCCATTCCTTTCCATTTCCAGATCCACTAGCAGAGCCTTCTGTCGGTTCATCTCCAGAGTCATTAGTTAATCCTTCCTCGTCTGCTATGTAGCATTGTTTACTCTTCTTGAATCTATATCTGTTTGGGTTAGGCTTAAAAGGTTTCTTAACTCTTTCCTCAAACCTTGCATTCCTTTCAGGACATCTAGATGCAAAATGACCAATCTTATTACATGAAAAAACATTTAAAAGGTGTTTTTCCTTCATAATTACTTCCAGTTGGTCCTTTAGGTACTCTTATAGTAAATAAGGCTTCAAGTTGCTCAAGTTCTTCATCTTCTTTCCTCATGTCTTCCAATTCTTTTGCATATAGGGATTTCCAATCACTTTTGTTGGTAGATGTTGATGATGATGCATGAAAAGCAGGTTAAGACTTCACAGCTCCAGAAGATCCAAATTCTTCAAGCTCAAAAGCAGATAATTTTCCAATCAGAATGTCTCTGTTAACTGAAGTGTTTGCCATTGTTCTTAACTCATTAATTGCAGTTGCCTTCATCTTGTAAGTCGGTGGAAGGGCTCTCAAGACTTTGGAAACTATTTCATCTTCACTTAGAAATCCTCCACAACATTGAATTCCCATAACAATCTCATTTACTCTTTTCATAAACACAACAATTCTTTCATTATCTTCTATTTTCAAGTTTTTATATCTTACCCAGTAACCATCAAGTTTATCAATTTTGATAGTAGGGTCACCTTCATTCAGAGTTTTCAATTTTTCCCACATAACCTTGGCCAATGATTTGTCAGTCAATCCCATAATTTGTTGATCTGTAAGTGCACACAAGAGGGCTTCTCTAGCTCTGCAATCTTCTTCAATATTCTTATCCAGGTCCGCAGGAGCAGGATTGCCAGATGTCAGATCATAAGGTGTGTAACCTTTCTCAGTGATCTCCCAAATATCCTTGCCAAGACATATAAGATGAGTCTCCATTCGAATTTTCCATATCCCATAATTTGTTCCATCAAGCTTAGGGATTTCTCTTCTGAAAATAGTTGTCGGTAGATTAGAAGTGTTAGTTGCCATAGGATCTACCTCAAGCGGATAAGCTTCTGCAAAAGAGGACCAAATCTCTGATAGCAATTGTTAGGATAACCGGTGAACAACTGAGAGGGGGGGGGGGTGAATCAATTGTTAACAGATTATAACTTTTAATCCATAATACAACCTTAAACAAATCAAGTACCAGTAAAGCGCATACAGATGCTGGTAGGAACAGATACGATAAACATTACAACTTAACAATTAACCAGATAATCAATGCAAAGCAGCCATAAGACATAATACCATGACTTGTATGTGGAAAACCCAGAAAGGGAAAAACCACGGTGGGAAGCCTACCCACAGTCAGCTGATACTTCTGCAGAAAGTATGTGTTACAATGAGGGACCTACACTTGTGGGAAGGCACACTTCCTAGAGCGTACTGCTCATTAAAAAAGAGTCTCACTGACTACAGAGAGGCTACAACCATCTCAAGATAAATGGACAACAATCCAATAAAGTGAACTGCTAGAAATAGCATCTACCGTGCCTGATTACAGTCTCGGTTAAGCTCAGTGTCGGAGGACTAAATCCTCTTCTGAATCCAATTCGATCACCAATGATCAACCAACTCCTCTGCCTGAATGATATTACAATATTCGCACATTACATTCCTTGACCATGACTTTTCCAATAACCATGATACTTTACAAAGAGTTTCTACCTCTTATTTATACAAACCGTAAGGCCTAAACCAATTAGGTCGGCCAACTAAAGATATTACAATAAGATCATTACATAATTCCATATTATAATGATATGCCATGTTGGCTTAAGACCAAAACAATAATAAAAAATCCATAAATCATCTTGAGGCATCCCGGTAACATGTAGAGTACACGTTAACATGATACCGGTCCATAACCTAGATAGGTACCGGACCTATTTTGGGTCCACCATTCCAAAGCAATGTCTTCAAACAGTTGAAGCATGATCAAAGAACATCTTCAATGTCCTGAAATCCATGAAGAAGCTGCACCAACACCAACTATGCATCCTGTCATAATTCCTCAATGAAAGCTCTATCGGTAAAGCCTTAAACCAGTACCGGTAAGGGTTTACCAGAGTGTATGATAGCATCCGATTACCAAGCTAATACCAACTGACCAAAACATGCTCATGGAGAATATAACACATGAAATCAAACATACTTCATTGATCCAAACATGCCAAAAGTGTCCAACAGATAGTCTCTTCTGTCAGTAACACTAGATCTTCTACTGATAACCAAAACTTGTCTATCGGTAACCAACCATAACAACTAGTGTTGACATCAATGACAAAACATCAATGCAACACATAATGAATTCATCCATAATGCCAACAATTTAGTGGACAGTGTTCATTATTGTTGATAAGTCTTGGCATCATTTTATTTGATAAACAATTGATATCAATATTATTGATAAGAATGTTAAGATATTTTGTACTATTGTCATGAGGTTCATTAAGTATTCTTGTTACTCTTAAGGTATTGACACCTTATAATTCTTGTCAATAATAAGAAATCGATATCTTATCAATGTTTCATTGATAAGATATCAAAGGGTTATTCATACAAGATTGATGAGCTATCAATAACCTAAGTTGCACAAGAATAGTTACGTAACCAATGACTTACTTGCAAAAGACATGGCATTTTGATCTTCACATAAAAGGTGGAATTAGTTTTGTATAAACTTGTAATCATGGTATTCACTTGACACATTATGGCATGGTAATAATAAAGTCTTTTTGACTTTGGTCATAAATCATAACACTCATGATGAGTATCAAAAGACATATTTTAATTGGGCATCATTTGCATCGAAAGGCATTATTTGCTATTGGACATCTTTTACATTGAAGGCATTGTTAGATGTTATTTTTGAGACATTATTGTCTTTGTCAAAAGTATTATTTCAAAGGCATTGTTCATATATTTCTCTCAATCTTCAAACCCTAGCCGACATGCTAGAGCACAAGTTTTTTATTTGACAAAGGGTGTTACCAGTTAATCACTGAGGCTTATCATGCATTTTCAGTATAGTAGCAATGCTTAGATAGTTGAATACTTGACAGGTATTGAGGTTGGTCTTTCTTGTAGATAGTTTTGCGGTATATGGTACTTGTTTCTAAAACCTAATCTTTTGGTTTTCCTGTATGTTTCATAAACAAATTCTTTTGTTGAATATTTGCGTTAGTTGTAAATCATTGTATAAATGCTTTGTTCTTTTAGTTGTAGTTTTAGAATGGAAATTAGTTGGAAATGTGGTTTTGTGTGACCATTTTATAAAGGGTTTTAGATGATATCAATTTGGTGTGGCCTGAGTGAAGTGAAAGCTTGATTTTGAATATCATTTTTTAGAAGAGTGGTTTTTCTTTATACAATCCGAATTGAGATACACCGAGTTATTGTTGCATTGATTAAAATTTCTTTATCTATGATATTATGTGTTTAGACTGCTTACAACAATGTTTTGATTATGAGGGTTAAAGTTGCATACATCCTTGTCTTGTAAAAGTATTTTATAATGTTGTATGCATATGTGGGCATAAATTGTATACTTCATTATATGATGAACTATAGTGTTGTATACACTTTGTGATTATATAAGTTATTGAATCTCAAGGGAAATGAGATATTTAGGAAATGATTCATATTGAAACAAAGATGATACTTTGTTTGTTTAATTTCGGAATTGTAATGTTGATTTTCCAATAAGGTAGTTTTATTTGCTAGTGAGGCATTTTTTATTAAGCCAGTGAGGCATTTTATGAGTGGTTTTTGATCCCCATGAGGGTTTTCCACTCATGAAAAACACTGTGTTATGACTATTATGACTCTTTACTGAGCTTTGTGTATTTCATGTTTGTCATAGAATTTTTATTTATCTCCTTCATTTCATTTGGAAGATGTCTATGGATTGATTAGAACACTCATTTGTTGTTTAAAAAGAGTTATTTTGAAATTAAATGCTAGAACACTGATTCACCTCCCCCCCCCCCCCTTCTCAATATTCTCCATACTCCAACAAAGAGTTTGTTTGCAACCAAGTTCCAGTTGTTAGTTGTGTTAATATTTATACTTGCATCCACTATTGTGTCACTCTTAGAGTTACCCATAGCAACTGTTGTATTAGCTATTTTCTTGTTCAAGCATTGTTTATATTTTTAGTAGTTGAATGCACTCCTTTCATGTAACAATAAAAAGCTTGGGAATCTTGTATTGCACATACAATGCGAGTGCCATCTTTAAAGAAACATCCCTAGTCGATAACTAAATGATCCTTCAGTTAGAACATAAGGTTACCCCATTGAACACCTCAAGCAAACTGTGTGCATGATATATTGCACCAACTTAGTAGATATAGTGGAGACTAGTCACCTGCGTACACCAATTTTACTAATAATTCCTCTTTATTAATTAAATAATTTTAATTATTTAATTAATCTAACTTTATTCTTCTAATTAACATTATTAATCCATTTCAAGTTCATAATTCGAATTTCCCTCTAATTGCTAATTAATCTTTAATCATTTTCCTTCTAATATTAAATAAATAATTTATTATTTAATTAATCTTAATTATTTACTTTAATGAAATGATCTTTATTGTTTAATTAGATTAATTTCTACTATGTTCTTGTCATTAAATAATTATTTCAAATTATTTAATTAGCTAATAAGGTCCCCTCAAACTAAATTCCATTTTCCTCCAATTTCAAATTAATTCCACTTCTCTCTCAATTCAATTTCAATTTCATGTTTTGAAAACCAAACTTCCTCTAAATGCAATTTCATTTCAAATTTCCTACATCACATGTGGAAATCCTTAACTACTACTAACTCTTATTTCCCACTAGTGAGTCAACAATCACTTGTTTCTAACTAACCAACCAGCCAACTCTTTTTGAAATCACATTTTTCTGACTAATCAATCAGTTATCTTAACTAGTCAATCAAATTAGTCATCAAGTCAATCAAATTAAATCAAGTTGAGTAATTATCTCCCACCAACTTGTCTCATGTATTCTCAATCATTGATCAACTCTACTGCCAAATCAATCTCAAGGTCTGTTCATTCAAATCCAAAAGATATCTAAAATCAATGTCAATTCTCAATCATCACAATCACCTTCTTTGAATTCTTGTTCTTAAAGTCTGCAAGTATCATGCAACTCTAAAAGCCACTACCACCATATGCAACAAGGAGGAGAAGAACAATAGAAGTTTCATGGCATGGATTCAACGTAGCGTTTGATTTGTTCTTTTGATTTACTTCTTTGCTTTTTGAATTAATTTAACATAATTTTATTGTTTTAAGATTGGATTTGTGATATATTTAGGCTTGTGTTTGTTATTGATCTATTACATTATGATTTCCCCCAATATTCATTTGTATACATGTAAAGTAAGGGTTTATCATTTAAGGTGTGAGATAAAACCCAAAAAATAAAAATTTTAAAGGGAAAATATTTATAATTCTTCATGGTTTAGATTTTATGGTCAAAATATAGTAGGTCCAACCAAAAAACCAAGGTGACAAAGAGGGAAAATGATATAGAAAAATATTGACCATTTGGGGAAAGTGGCTAACATGGTGTAGGTCCCCCTAAAGAACCATTGTAAGTGATTTGTACATCCACTAGTGTTACAATATCTAAGCTACAACTCCACTAAATCACTATTACAAATGGGATATGATGTCTACTACAAGTGCATTGTAGTTTAATCTAGTCCCAACACTCCCAACTAGAGACAAGCTAACTCCACTAAGAAAAAACATCTAAGTGCTATTTGGCATCACTTCCAAGACATATACCATTTCATCTCTAATGATTAGGAGATCTTCATGAAATGAATAGATGTCCAAGCCATCATCTCATGGAAAAATACTCTTAACTACAACAATGCAAAGATCTAGGGGCTTATTATAGAAATATAATCAATGTCCTCAACTCTATAAGGCCGCCCATCTCTAATAAATAGATACATGAACCATATCATGTTAATACTTTCATTGCAAGTATAGAGTCTACCATGGCATAAAACATCCCTAAACTATAAAACTATGTGTACAATTGATGAAAAAACATAAATTCACAACTAGTGGTTCAACTAAATTAACACTACAAAATCTAAGAGCTTCTCATGGTACCATGATTCACCTCTTCAAAATAGATTTTTTTTTAAACTATTAGATCCACATCACAACCAAAATTTATACTGAAAATGATTTATAGCTTCTTATGGCATCATGATTAAACATCTTGAAAACTGTGAAGATCATACATGACCAAGTATCAACTAAAATTCCAACTACCCATTTATTAAGAGCTTCCCATGCAAAATAGCTCAACATCTCCATGGTAAATTTTAAGGACTGGCCATGTAATGCTAATTTTCAATTACAAGCCTATGAGCTTTCCATGGTATCATAGTTAAGGACTTCAATCACAAAGGGAATTGATCATGTTCCTACGTCAAGCCCCCATGTGTAATAAAACCATGGTCCATATCCTCAAAACTAGAAGATAACATACAAAACTCATGCTTGCACTAAACAAGTAACTCATCAAAACTACCCCAAAAATAGATTAGGAAGCACTAAAACCCATTTTTGACTACTAGAATAAACAAACTTCAATAGAATTTATACAAGACTCAACCCCTTATGGATTTACCAAGAGCCAAGAGCCTAATCATATAATTCTTTTCCATGTGACTAGGGGCTAAATCCAATATGTATATATTAAGCACTCTAAACAACATACAATGCAAATAGTGTTTTTCCATGTGACTAAAGGGCTAAAGCCAAGCACCCAACATGAGCACTTTACAATTGTATATGACCACAACTTAAAATGTGTAGAATACTTCCACATGACCAAGGATTTATCCCGTACAACTAAACAAATGCTTCAAGTCAAGACATGACCAAATTCAAAAGGATGGTGGATGTTTCCAAGGAAGATTATAATATGATCCACAATCCACTCATTAGGATCTATAAGCATATCCTTTATTTTGAGTTTTCATAGCTTAAATTTAGTGTTGATGAACTTCCCAATATCCATTTTTATGCTTTCTATTATTTGCACCCTAAAAATAACATTACCTATGTAGATCTTAAACTCAAATAGAGATTAAAAACTATAGGCATCTAACAACAGTCAACATTTGTGGTGTCATACTTTAACATGTATGAGTTACCTTCTTTTAGGGTTTTCTCATTTTACTAACACTTCCTTTATGTTGTGCATTCGATCTTTATTGTTTGTCAATATTGTTTCATTCCTCTACATTCTTTTCTTATCTGATTCCATTTTCTCGCATTTGAATTAGGTCTTGTCAATATCAATCTTGATTATTGATCAGTGATCATGATCAACTTGTCGTATCAATTGGGCATCATTTTAACCCTAATCGGTGTCAATTGGGGTTTTGTCCTAAAAATAATTTATTTGCAATATAAGTCATCCTTTGATCAATTATCAATCAATTTGAATCATTTCCAATCTTCAATCATCAGTCATTTATCAATTTTGATCAATTTGTCATCTCTCTTTGTCAAGATTTATCAAATCAACCTTTTTGTCAATCTTTGATCGATTTGTCATTGGTCTCAATCAATCATCAATCCTTGTCAAAATGGATTGATTAGTCATTGATCCTTTATCAATTGTCATTTATCAAATCAAGCCTCTTTGTCATTTTCGATCAATTTATCATCAACCTTTGTCAATAAATATCAACTTCTTGTCAGTTGTCTTTTTTATCACGATCATCATCATACAGTTATCACATTAATTACGTCGGGACCTAGAATCTTGGCCTAATTCACTTCTTGGTCTCTTTTTAGGATTTAGTAATTATTTAATTATTAATCTTTTCTAACATCTTCCTTAGGTTAAGTGGATTTATTCATTTATCCTATGTCTTGAGTCACAAAATAAATATTATTTATTTAATTGGCTAATTGTCCCTTTTTGTGAGAGAAATTAATAAATGAAAAATTATTAATTTCTCCCACTTCTTTTTTCTCCTAATTTCTCCACTAATTTATCTCCCATTTTTGTGCTCAATTTTGTCCTAATCAATGAGTTATTTTCTCTCAAATTTGTCATAGATCAATGAGCAATAATTGAGGCTAATTTGTCATAATTGGGAAGCACAAATTACTCTCAATTTGTCATGAAATTGTCATAGCAATTTGTCATTATCTTGGCATATAAAATTCTCACCAATTTGTCATTTAATTTGTCATAATTTATCTCCCAAATCATGCCAATTTTTGAATCAATTGCCTTTTCAATTGTTTGCACCATTTTGGAGACCTTTTTCCTACAAATTGAGTTCTCTTCTCATTCATTTTAACAACCACATTTTTAGTATCCTTACGTTGTCTAATTCATCTCATCATGCTATCATTGTGCTTGCAACACACTTGTTTTGTAGGTGAAATCCACAACCATTTGAAGGAGAAAGAAGAACAATGGAATAACAAGAGTTACAACACAATTGAAAGATGTTCTCTTTGTACCAGGTATGAAAAAGAATTTGGTCTCTATTTTAGGACTAGCTGATCAAGGATATCGTGTCACCTTCCATGAAGATAAAGTTCTACTCTGGCCTAAAAAATCTAACATAAAGAATGCTATTCCTATAGGATCTAGAGATGGTAGTTTATAGAAATTATGTAATACTAAAAAACAAGCACTAAATCATGTAGTATCAAACTCTAATGAAATTTGGCATAGAAGATTAGGACATATTTGATTTAGTGCCATGTAATGCCCTGCCAGGAAACCCCGAAGGGTTAAAGCTAAAACACTCAAATGGAGTGTAAATATTTTTTTTTTATAATAATAATAAGAGTGTTAATATTAAGTCACAACATTAAGATACATTGGAGTTATCTAACGCTTAGATAACACAATAGAAGACTAAACGAACTTAAGGAGTTTCCCAACATGATTACGTAACTTAACACCTAACTCAACTCACGACAATAGATCCAATTAAACTGGATAACTTAGTTACATGTTATTACTTGGAACATGGATATAATTTGTCCAGTGAATTAACATTATAGAGATTATGAAGCGTTCATCTATTATGGTTGCAGAAGCGGCTATCAAGAGGGATTTTACCCAATGAAGTTAAAACATAGTTAACTTAAGAATTCACCCATTAAGGTTTAAGTATGGTTAACTTGACGAGTCCATCCATTTAGATACAATGTAACTAATATATCGAGGTTCATTTATTTAGGTTTAAAAATAACCGACCAAATGAGATCATCCTTTATAGTTAAAATATGGCTAATAAGGTGAAATTCATTCATCAAGGATTAAGATGTAAACCAACGAAATGAAGTTCATTCATTAGGGTTTAAACATAACCAACTATTAAATCGTAGTTCATTTATAGAGTATAAAATGTAAATAGCCAAATGAAGATCATCCATCAGGGTTAAGATATAGGTAACTTAATGAGTGCACTCATTTTAGTTAAAATAAAGTTAATATGAAGAAATACATTTGCTAAGATTAAGATATACACAACTAAATGAGTTCTCCCATTTTAGTTCAATTATAGCTATTATGATGAAGTTCATTTATAAAGGTTAAAATGTGGGTAACCAATTGAGTTCATCCAATTATAAAACTAATTTGGTGAGGATTATTTGTTTAGAATAAAACGTAAACAACTAAATAAATGCATCCAATTTAGTGAAATATAGCTAACATGATGATGTTCATTTATTAAGATAATACGGTAAGTAGCCAAATGAGGTTCATCCATTAGATTTCAATTTAAATATTATGACAGTTAATCCAATATTTGTTACCCATCCAATACGTTCAAATTACAAGCTTTATAACAAGTTAATCCAATAATTGTAACTTAGCGAGTTTCTTTCCATGCTTACTTCTTTTCATTAACATTAACAAAATACTTTCCATAATCCTATTTACAATATTTTATGACCCTAATTACTACATTTAACAAGATGACTATATTCATGCGTTCAAGAATTAACTTCATTAAATCCCCATTATACACTTACAAAATGCAACCATACATGCTAGCTCTAATTAAGAAACATGAGAGACAAAAGCATCACATAACACAGAAATGATCTCGGAGTTCACCCCTAGAGGGCTACATCTCCGGGTCTGCTCAACTGCAAGACCCCTCTGGCAATTAATATAGTTAAGATTACATAAGTTTCATGTCATTTACATCTCTGCCTTATAGGCGAACACAACCACTATACAACGACCACTTCGGACAATAAATACATAAATGATCCCTTCATAGAAGCAGATCCAGCTAATCACATCTAAAGCAATTTCAAAGGTCTCTTGTCTGACGGTACCCTAACTAGGGACTTGACCCCCTATGGCCAACCACGAACCCACCAGACGACAGGGTCCTAACAAGCATATCAAGTCTTACCATTACATAACCAAAATCGAGTATAGAAATTTAAATCTGCATAGGCATTAACCAGTAGTGGCATTCGTTTACCATATTGATTTAACTATTAAAGTCGATCAAGTTTATGGATTTTCTAAATTAACTTTTATTTAAAATCCACATTAATCTACAATTAATACTTAATCTATGTTAATAATATATATTATCCAGAGTTGGGCACGATCAATATCTATTTAATAACATGAAATCAAGTATGAATTACCTAAATATCAATTATCTAAAATCCAAGTATTATTTAATAATCTAAAATTAAATAATATATAAAATAAAAAAACTTGAATTTAATTAATTAAACTTCATCCAAATTTGCTTATTAATTTAATATTAAATTATTAATATTTTTATTTTTATTTTTAAAAAGGAATGAACACCGAGATTTATGAAATCTCTTAAAATAAAATAGAGATTATTAAAAATCTCATCTCCAACACTTTGGATTATTATTATTATTATTTTTAAATAGAAATGAACACAAAGATTTATAAAATCTCTTAAAATAAAATAGAGATTATTAAAAATCTCATCTCCTGCATTATTTTTTTAGTTTTTAAAAAAAAATAGAAATGAACACAGAGATTTATGAAATCTCTTAAAATAAAATAGAGATTATGAAAAATCTCATCTCCAGCACTCTGCATTATTTTTAAAAAAATAAAAATAGAAATGAACACAAAGATTTATGAAATCTCTTAAAATAAAATAGAGATTATTAAAAATCTCATCTTCAGCACTCTGCATTATTTTATTTTATTTTTAAATAGAAATGAACACAGAGATTTATGAAATTTCTTAAAATAAAATAGAGATTATTAAAAATCTCATCTCCAACACTCTGCATTATTTATTAAATAAAATAGAGATTATTAAAAATCTCATCTCCCGCATTATTTTCTTGTTTTTTTTAAATAGAAATGAACATAGAGATTTATGAAATCTCTTAAAATAAAATAAAGATTATTAAAAATCTCATCTTCAGCACTCTGCATTATTTATTTATTTATTTTTTAAATAGAAATAAACACAGAGATTTATGAAATCTCTTAAAATAAAATAGAGATTATTAAAAATCTCATTTCCAACACTCTGCATTATTATTTATTTTTTTTTAAATAGAAATGAACACAAAGATTTATGAAATCTCTTAAAATAAAATAGAGATTATTAAAAATCTCATCTCCACCAGTCTGCATTATTTTATTTTTTTAAATAGAAATGAACACAGAGATTTATGAAATCTCTTAAAATAAAATAGAGATTATTAAAAAAATCTCATCTTCAACACTCTGCATTATTTTATTTAAAAAAAGAAGAAGAAGAAATGAACACAGAGATTTATGAAATCTCTTAAAATAAAATAGAGATTATTAAAAATCTCATCTTCTGCTTTTTTTTAAAAAAAAAAAAAAATAGAAATGAACACAGAGATTTATGAAATCTCTTAAAATAAAATAGAGATTATTAAAAATCTCATCTCCACCAGTCTGCATTATTTTATTTTTTTAAATAGAAATGAACACAGAGATTTATGAAATCTCTTAAAATAAAATAGAGATTATTAAAAATCTCATCTCCATGGATTACTAAATTAACAAATCTATTGTAAATAACCATTCAAATAATCAATTTTTTTTTTTCAAGCAAAGTGCATAGTTTTTAAATCCCCAAATCTAACATAATTCTAAAATTAATTTGTAAGATTTTTCATTAACCAACACTGTTCTTACAAAGCCAAACAGTAAGATTCTTTGGTAAGCAAGGAAATAATCAAAACCCTACCTCCATACGCAATCTTGGAAGAGTTTTGTTGCAGAGCCAAATCTCCAAGCTCCAGATTCTTGTTTCCTCAACATGCATAAAAATTTCTTCTTTCTACCAGCTGCCGCCTCCTTCCCGAGAACTCCCCTCCTAAAATAATTTTTTTTAAAAATATATATGAAACCTAAACTTTTTAGGTTTTCTCCCAAAAATATTTTCCAATAATTAAATATTTAATAAAAGAGCATTTTGTTTTAACTAAAAAAAACAAATAAAAAATGCTTTTATCTCCCTCGTGTAATTTCTAATTTTGAATTTAAGCATTTTTTTTAAATAAAAAGGAAATAATAATTCTTTTCAAACTATTTAATTAATTTAACTTGAATTTCCTAATTCAAATGCTTCTCTCTTATTAAATTTTAATTTCTCAATATTAATTAAGCCAACATTTATATTTTCGCAATATTGTCAAGGGTAAATATTTAATTAAATTAATTCCCAAAATCAATCTTTCACACTATATCAAATTTACTTATAAATTAAACTTGCTTTTCTAATAAAATATGATTTTCTTAAATAAGTAAAATTAACCTTTCTTTTTCCAAAATGCAAAAGAGGTTAAATTAATTATATTTCAAATAACTTAAAATATTTCTTTTTTTTAAAACGCATAAACTAATTAAATTCATTATTTAAAATTAACCATTAAATTAAATTCGCTACAACATAAATAAAGCGATCGTTTTAATTAATGATTAATCACCTAAAAGAAACCTATCTATTTTAATTTCTCAATTACTAATACGTAAATAAGCACATTAAATTAAATTAAATACTTAGGATAAAATACTCTATTTACCACACGCAAGGCACAAAAACCAAGAAAGTCCACCAATCACACGACACACAACCCAAATGAAAAAGGAGCCCGACGGACCACAAATGATGCTCACCTGATCATGGCTAAGGCAAGACGAGAGTTTTATGACCACCTAATCCGAATTCAAAGGATGAAGGAGGTATACTCAACCTTGTGAATCCCGATGGAGATGAACCTCGCACCTAGGCGGTATAGTACCTGCAATCTCCTGCAACCATGAGTCATGCAAGCATACATATATATACATATTCAATGAAGGCGTTAGCTCAAGATTTATAACAAGAATTAGGGAATAATTACATTTACACAAGAATCAATGCAAAAGCACAATAATAGGTATGCACAATTATTTATATTATCTAATCTACAACATTACATCACGGTTAATCAATCATTCAAGAATGCCACATAGGAAGTCAACCAAGGTCAAACGGGTTTTTACAAGGCCGACTAGGGTAGGGCATTACATGCCCTACCTTCTATAGGAAAAATTACCATAGGATTACCCAATCTAAAATATGATCATGTTGAAACTTGTAAAGGATGTGTTCTAGGGAAGAACTCAAAAGGGTCCTTTCCCTCAACTAAACACAAATCAAAAGTTGTACTAAAACTTGTCCACGCTGATTTGTGTGGTCCAATGTCATTACCATGACTAGGGGGATTATTGTATTACATGATATTTGTTGATGATTACCCTAGGAAAACTTGGATCTATTTCATAAAACTCAAATAATCAAATGAAGTGTTATTGAAATTTAAAGAATTTAAGGCCCTAGTGGAAAATCAAACTAGGAAGAAAATAAAGACTCTAAGATCAGATAATGGGGGTGACTATATCTCTGAAAATTTTAAAGAATTCTACATTTCAGTTGGGATTAAGAGGGAGTGTACTATACCTTATAATCCTCAACAAAATGGAGTTGCTGAAAGAAAAAAAAGAACCATCATCGAAGCTGCTAAAGCCATGATGCATGATCAAAATCTACATATCTCATTTTGGGCTGAAGCCTCAAATACAACTGTGTACATTCAAAATAGATGCCCTCATTCAATCCTAGAGAATATAACACCTAAAGAAGCCTTTACAGAAAATAAACCAGATTTAAGCCATCTAAGAATCTTTGCTTGTCACGTGTATATTCACGTTCCTAAAAAAAAGAGAACCAAACTAGAACCCTTCGAGAAGAAAGGCATATTTGTTGGCTACAGTGAAACCACTAAAGGATATAAAGTCTATATTCCAGGACAAAGATCCATTGAAATCAGTAGAGATGTCAAATTTGAAGAAGATGTTGCTTATAAACTATCTCTAAGTGCAGAAGATGATCTAACTGCAGAATCAGATAAAAATCCTACAATTGAAAATCAAAGGGAGAATAGCATAGAAAATCATGAACTTCAATCACCTAATTTCGAGAATGCTGAAAATCCTAACAACAAGAAAAGACCACCATGGGCAAGAAAGATGATTGAAGAAAATAATGTGGAACCCAATGAAATCTTCAAAGAGAATAAGAAAACAAGAAGTCAATCATGCTATGTTGCCCTCATGACCGAACTTACAAAATCTGAACCATCAAATGTTGAAGAGGCTTTAACATGTCAAGCTTGGAAAGATGCAATGAATGAGGAATACCAATCTATCTTAAAAAATGATGCCTGGGACATTGTACCTAGACCAAAAGACAAATCAGTTGTCTCATCAAAGTGGTTATTCAAAATCAAATATGCACCTGATGGTAGTATTGAAAAACACAAAGCCAGATTCGTTGCCACAGGGTTCTCTCAAAAGGTTGGAATTGATTACGAAGAGACATTTGCTCCAGTTGCCCGGTATACTTCTATAAGAACCATCATTGCCATTGCAACTTCCAAAGGGTGGAAGATACACCAAATGGACGTGAAGACCGCATTTTTGAATGGTGTTATTAAGGAAGAAGTATATATAGAACAACCTGAAGGCTTTGCTACACATGATAGAAATCTCTATGTGTGTAGACTAAAAAAAGCTCTCTACAGCCTTAAGCAGGCTCCCAGGGCATGGTATGGAAAGATAGATAGTTATCTCTCCAAATTAGGATATTCCAAAAATGAAGCAGACTCTAACATATACTTCAAAATATCAGATGGTGACATGTTAATACTTGTTCTCTATGTTGATGACTTGTTGATAATAGGAGAAGATCACCTCATTGCAAAATGCAAACAAGATCTTGTGTCTGAATTCGATATGAAGGATCTAGGTCTATTGCACTATTTTCTAGGCCTAGAAGTATGGCAAAAAGAGAATTATATTTTTCGAACTCAAGGAAAATACACCACTGATATCCTAACCAGATTTGGTATGATAGATTGTAAGCCTTTATCCATTCCAATGGAAAGAAATCTTCATAAGATCAAAAGTGAAATAGTAGATTCAGAACCTACAGATCCTACATACTATAGAAATGATTGGATCTCTTATGTACCTAGTAAACACTCGCCCTGATATTTGTTACGCTACCAATGTGTTAAGTCATTTCATGTGCGAACCTAAGAAAATTCACCTAATGGCTGCTAAGCATATTCCGAGATACTTGCGTGGCACTATTGGACTTGGCCTGAAGTATAAAAATGTTGAGATACAACTCCAAGGGTATTCTGATTCCGACTGGGCAAGAAGTTCCATTGATCGTAAGAGTACAACGGGGTGTTGCTTTAGTCTTGGATCAGCTATGATATCTTGGTTTAGTAGAAAATAGTCAACAGTTGCTCAGAGTTCCATTGAACCCGAATATATGGCTGCCTCCATGGGAGCACGTGAGGCAGTATGGTTAAGAAAATTGCTAGTTGGACTATTTGGGAAGCCCCTAAACCCCACTGTGCTTCACTATGATAATCAAAGCTGCATCAAACTTTCTGTAAATCTAGTTTTTCATAATCGATCCAAGCATATACAAATCCCATACCATTACATAAGAGATATGGTAGACAGAGATGTCATCAAATTGACCTACATCAGCACTGAAGAGCAAAGTGCCGACACATTCACCAAACCTCTTGCAAAGTTGAAAGTGGAGTACTTTAGAGGTAAACTTGGTATGACTAAATTATAATGGAAATTTCTGATATTAATCTTAATCATATGTAATTGATATATTCATGAATATCTTGAATGCAATATTGCATGTATGTGTTATGTCATGGAAGGTGACGATCTTTCATGTGATGTAAGTGTAAGATCGCTATTGTAAGGTGACCACTTTCACAATAGCCTGATCTGTTATCAAGATTGACTATATTAAGTTGTTGTCCCAGAATGTGCCGGAAATCTTGATACTAAATTTGCTATGATGAGTTATTGAATTGTTATCATTAAATGATTGTTCCGAAATATGTCGGAAATTATGATAACAACCATATCATGGTTGACTACATTAATTTGTTGTCCCAGAATGTGCCGGATATCATGATACTAAAATTATTTCACTTGTGATAATGACAACAATTGTCACTAGAATCAAGGTTGTAATCTGATAAGACTTCAAGTAGTTGTTGTCCCAAAGTGCTGAATATCAGATAATCCATATCTCTCTGAGATATCAAGTATTTCACTAGTAAGTGTTACTAAGTGAATGATCATGTCAAATGAATGTGTATATCTAGAATGTTGTTCCTTAAAACTTAATTATGAAATTCAATCCTCTTTTGCTAAGAGGGAGTGTTAAGGATATAGTTTCATTCGAATTGAAGCAAGTAATATACAACGACATTGAACGAAGGGTCATTTCCCTGCAAGGTCATGACTCTACGTGACATAAGCCACATAGAAGTCATGCCCCTACGTGGGCATGACTCTTCATCCTTTTATTTATAGGCATCGACACTTGCTGTGAACCAAAACCAATAACTGTGGCAGTTTCATGAACCAGCAAGTTGTCAATATTATCATGGAAGATTAATAGTTCATTTCAGTGATCTTATTAAAGTCTATCCTCACTACATATTACCAGACTATTGTATTCTCTATCTCTGATCTAAATTCCTTAACAAAATCAATCTGTATCCTCACCTCCCAAGATTCCAAGAAGTGCTCATCATCATAACCCAAATTGAAATATTGGAAGAAACTAAATTCAATATTAGGAAACAAATAGTGCGCCAACATCTCAAAAGAGTGTGTCATCATCAAAATTGAAATCAACCAATATAGGAATGGCATTTGGTATAATCCTTACCACCATATGCGTTAGAACTTGTGAGAACTTACCATTAATCTGTTCACAATCAAACCAAACCAAACTTGATTGCTAATCAAAGGGAAATCTACTCATTTGCAAATCATGGATTGTAATTCTGCGAAGAACTATGGGAACAACAACATTACTAGTATAAAGCTCACAACTCCCATCCTGTCTCAACACTATACTGTTGTGTTCGGCTTCATCTTCATCACTAGAATTGGGTTGAACTCCATCATCCAAATCAAAAAGTGGATTGTCATGAATCACATCATCATCAAATTCGAACAAAGGATTATCAATAATTTCAAACCATTTTTTTATTGATCCAAATTTCTAATTTCTGACTTTGGGCAATGCTAGTCTGAACAAAAAGTTTCACATATGTTGTTAATCTCTTCAATTGTCTCCTAGAGCTCCTCAACCACTCCCTTATTCTTTTGTTCCCAAAATTGTTTAGTAGCAATAAACTGAGTTTTTGTTTCTTGTAGGGTCCTTTGAGCAATCTTCAACTTCTTCTGAGTTTCCTTGTATAAATCTGTGGCCTCTTTTGCAACCTTAGTGGCCATATCTCTATCATGAATTGCATGCAAGAAAGTCGCCTTGATTTCTTCTATATTATTCTTAATTGACCGTAAATTAGCAAGGGAGATGTTGACCTTATTTCAATCTCTTGGTAGGTTATGAATTAAATTTTCCACATACTTGTGTGCGCCATCCAGTGTAGATAAAATCTAAACTTCTTTTTCAGTTGATACCAAAAGATGTCTTTCCCAATCTTGATCACCCACGAATGATGAACTGTTGTCATGCTGCATGATGAAATCATCTCTTTTCAATCGTAGAGCTATCCCCAATCGGATGTACCTCATCCTTTATCTTTGCAACAAGAAGCTGATAATCTAAAACATTAGGGACACTAGGACTTTGCTCTAAATTAGATGCAAGCAAGGTAAAATCAGATTTGCACTCAATAGAATCAACACTTCCAATATCAGTCCTATTGCATGAATCAAGAGGGAAAGAAATTTCATTTTGCATAGCTAAAGACTTGTTTTGGAAATCAAACCAGAAACCTCCCATGTCATTGAAATGAAAGGATGAATAACGAGCATCTTCATTTCTAACCTCAAGTAGTGCATTCACTATTTTTGAATTTGTATCAACTTCTTGGACAATCAAAGTTGTGGGTTTGACCACTTCATTGCTTTCATTTTCAGCTTGTATCGATGCATGAACATCAAAAGAAATATTTTGAAAAATTGATACACTTCCATCTTTAGGCAAGATATTATCTTTGTTCTCTGAAACGAATCTCTCATCTTCTATTTTCTGCTCTTCTTTTTTCAAAATAGGCTTCAATTTTCCCTCACAAGAACTAAACACACCTTGAACTAATTCACCTGCAGTGGAAGAGACAAACCACTCATTTTTTTTGAACCATTGGCATGTATAATAGGGGTTGGGCTATAACATCACACTCATTTATACACAAGACCATAATGGTCTTCATAGCTATAATAGTTTCTTTGTCATGTCTTCCATTGGTCGTGACTAAGAAATGATGAAACATATCATATAGATCAAATCATGCATTTCCAAATCTATTAAAAGACTAGTAATTCTAATTCCTACAAATATTTTTAGTATAGCAATTCTTCTTGAATAGTGAACATCTCTGAAATCATTAAGATCTTGAAAATTATCTACGATCAAGTGCAATGCCTCCTTCATTGTCTTGTCATCATATGGAGCTTGAGGTGCCAGAATCCTCATGATTTCACTCAAATATTTGCAACCATAATTCTTATATCATCGTTTGAATGGCTCAACCATTTGGGTTGACTTAGAAAAGTCATTGTTGGAACAAGAGCTTTTCCCAACAGATTTGAAGGTGATTGTCCCACTAAGCCTAAATATCCTTCCAATTGATTCAGGGTAATGAAAACATCTCTTGATTTAGTTAGTGTATTGAGTTTGATATCAGCATGTCTTAAAGCTTATACTAACATTGAAACCATACTTCAATCTAAAAATCAGAATTCTCAACTTTGACAGAACTAGACTAAATTTTTGCACCTCTCCCCTTGAGCATCAACAACTGGAGATAGCGGTTTTAAATTGACCATCCAAGTTTATACAAGTAGCATTCAGAGAAGACACATCACCAAAAAGTGAACCAAGTAAAACTAGTAATATCTCCAATTCTATTGATGCCCAGACAAGGATATTATGTTGGATTTATGATCATTCTATGCGTAATAGTTTAATCACGCACCAATCAAATCAAGAAACTTATGCATAGTTATGCCCAACAACTCATGTAGGCATATGAACAACAAAACTCCTTTTTGTGTTGTATGGAGTGATAACATCTGACAATCTCCACTTAGTTTGAATTCACACTGAGCAACACAGATTAGAAAATATAAATTCTCTTTATAATTATACAAAACCAACAAACCGTGATTCAAGGATACCACCAACAATAATTGTCGCCACAAACACAATGCCTCATGCCAAGTACAAACTCCAAATAGGAAAAAAATGGGAATGAAGCCTCGACCCTAGTGAATGCTCACGCATTCAAAAGAAGCTTCTTGCTAAGAATCCCGAACCAATCATGAGTGTGATAGTTGTGTTAAACAAGAACTCACTAGGTACACTGTAAGGGGCAATCCTTTTTGCTACAATTTTTTGACTTTGTCTTAAAGATATTTTGTCAAATGGTTTTCTTGCAAGGGGTTTATGGTTTTCAGATTCCAGTAAGGTAATTCTTTAGCATTCAACATGCATTCATAAATGAACCAATATTACTTGCACTATTTTTTAATATACTAGTAAGGTAATCTCTAAGATACTACTGTTGTATTCATGAGCAAAAAATTACAATTACTAAGCATAGAGATATCTGACCTTCAATAAGATAAACCAATGTTCTAGATTATGTAATTTCAGCTTTCATCAATCATATAATGTTTCTTATTGGTTGTTTCTAATGACAGATTCATGGACTTAGAAATATACCTAGTAGAAAAGTCTTATACAAATCTGATATCTGCCACTTTCACAAATGAGATTAGGAAACCTCTTGCCAGGGAAGGAAGGTCCACACAGAGATACCTATTTACGGCTCCTCCAACGCTGCTTGCCCAAACTTAGAACCCTTAGTTCATTTCATCAATTTCTCTCCCTTGTCTTGATTCGAACTGCCTCTTATTGTCACAATTGCATATTATAATACCATATAGATTCTGATTCAGAACAAATTGTAGGAAGGAACCATGCCAAGCTGGACTATTGACCCAAACTACCAAATATTAATCAAGGTTCTCTCCTCCATGCTTAGCTGCACACTTGCCAATCATTCTTCATACATGCATAGATGCTAAAGACACTAATCTAATGTCCAAGGGGAAATAAGAATTCTTCCCACACTTCCATGATGCAACTAGACCAGATAGATGTGTTATTAATCTTTAACAAATATTAGGAATTCCCACATCCATCAGCAACTCATGCTAAGGGCATAAGGAAGTTCCAAATTCATCAGCAACTCGCACATGGAGAAGGCTCACGAAAGGAGATAGACTCACACCAAAGATCCCCTCCTTAGCCATCCAAGCAAATGCAAAATGAATCAACCACTTTTTGCTTTAATCAATCTTGACCATCCAAAACCCTAGACACTGCTCCCAATGTGCCAAGAAGGTATCCACGACCTGCTCACAAATCCTCATGCCATGCTTAAGGGGTTAGCATCACTTCATATTATTTATCCCTCAGTTTCTAATGATGACCCGACCAATCCAAACATAATCAAAGGGCACAAAAGAAAACATGATTCCCAAATGTAGTCTATGCAATTCATGCCAATTCGAGCACTACGGGAAAAGACCCAGTAGTTGAGCACATTCCAATTCTTGTGATAGAAGTTGTTGATTTAATACCCCCTGATTGTTGATTTAATGTCCAATTTTTGTCCAACATTGCACCAATAGTTGTGACTTTAAAGTTGTTATTGCTATGAGTACCAATAATTGAATGAAATATACCATTTGTTGTAAAAAGAAACCAATCATGTGATGCCACATCAGTAGCACAAGCATTGGGGCCCCTTTTGCACGCCTATTGGTCTCACCTTTTTTTTGGGTTGTTTTGGACACCTAGGCAAAAAACACGTTGATGTGGCACCATATTTGATGATGTGGCCCTGAAACCTTTGTTATAAGTAGGGGACTTGCAAAGTAAGCTACTATAAAAAATTGGGAGTGATTTGAAATTTCCACGTAGGATTTTGAGAAGCGTGAAGTTAGGGTGCACAACTTCACTAGTCTTTCACGACACTCCCAACAATCTTCAGCTTCATTACAAATTATAGCAAAGGATGCATCGAACCGAGCCAATAACTATTATTGAACTATATTAATTCTCTGTTGTGGAAACCTTTAAATTGTCTTAAATGATCGACAAGGAAATAGTATATTCATTCCTTATGCGATGCTATAGTCTCCACGTCGACTCAATATTCATCAAGGTGCGATATAAACATAGGCAGGGGTCCCATGAGGGGGGTTTAAGCTCTATTTTTAAGGAAGAGGTCGTCCCATGAATAATTTTTTTTTGTGATGTGGGATTATTTGGAATCTTTTCCAAAAAAATAGAAGCCCCTACTTTTTAGGCATGCAAATTTGAGCAGGTGAAAAAGGGGTGGGGCTAGAAATTGCCCCACCAGCTTAGGGATGATATCTACCACTTGTCAAAAATCTAGGTTTAATTTCTATTAAAAAATAGTTTTGGAGGGAAATAAATTATTTTTACTTGTTTTTATTATGCACATTTAAAGATGTTATATTCATGAGACCACCAGTTTCCTTAAATTTTCGAGCTTAAATTTTTTAGCTAAACTACACTACAAAATTCATTGGACCACCAGCTTTAAAATTTTCCTAAAAAATCTCAGCAACTCCAACTCTATTTTTAAGGAAGCCCCCCTCCATGGAACCCCAACCTTAGTTTATAGAGTATTAATACAAATATAGCACCGATAATTAGTCCGCTAACCACATTAATCAAATTATTGTTGCAAAGAAATATAAAGTGTTTCTTTATCTGGAAGCCCACGACCAATAGCTCCACCTTTTATGAATTTATTTCTCTTGATAATAACAATTCACATGTCTTGCCCACATAGTAATGGCACTGACAAAGCATTCATTTCCAGTGAATATAAAAATGGCATTCCAGCAAAAACCATAACTTAGTTAACATATCCACTGAAACTCCATGCTATTGCAGGAGACATCACTCCATGCATTCAATGAACATCGCATGCCAATCTATCAAGAATCATGATAGGCTAGGAAGACACAACTTGCAGAATTAAGCTTCACAACGGATTCACTTACTCCCAGCATATAGCGAGTGGCTTAAGGAAATACTTCGATGCCAAGGAAGACTGATTTAATAATCCTTATTCATGTCTTTAGCACTTCTAAAATGTCTTATGGTCTCTCATTCGAGAATTCCAAGAATTATCTTTGAACATTTCAATTGCTGATGATGCCCTTGAACATCTGAATAGACTCTTGCATTTTAGAGATTAATCACGCCTTCGACCTCCTTATCTCCCACTCATGCCAAGAAAGATTTCGATTCCAATAAAGAAATGAAACATCCACAATAACAATCAAATTTCATTATTACAATATAGCCATCCCAATACCAAAACAAGAACTTATTTAATCATCATAATAAACCCAACCAAACAACCAAGTTGTGTTCATGAAACGTCACAGGCTGACAGGAAAACTAGTTTTGATACCACTATAGTATCCCCTATGGATATTTGTTCCAGATCTTACCAAACGTTCCACGGTAATTTTAACAAACATTTTGCATGAAAAATTGATTTCTATTCATCCAATATCTTTGCACACAGATTATACTGTAAATCATATAATAACAAACTAGAATAGCGATCTGAAATTATATATGAATAAAGAATAGATAAATCATTACAACCTCGGCAAAATCATCAGAATTATCTTTCCAGTTGTAGCCACGAAATTTATAGAAAGATTGGATGTACTAAAAGCTTCCCAATCACATATACAAGATGTATAGAAGGATTGGAAATCCACAAATCAACAACAGATCTCAACAAACACCAGCCAAAATAGATCTTTCACCACCGTAGCTAGTCTTCTTCAAGAGGGATTTCATCCTCAGGAAGACTGATATGGATCAAGTCCAAATCTCCAGAACCTCATAGGGTTACAACCAAGAAATGAATAAACCCAACATGCTCAAACAATCCTCTCAATGCTCTTTTATAACTTTCTGAATATCCCTTGCCTTTTCATTTTATTTTCTTTTATTTCACTTTTGAATTAAAGGTGACTTAATTTGATTTCCCACTTTATTAAATCACTTAAGTAATTATATAATATTATTCTTATGATGTATTTTTATAAAAAAATAATAATAAATAATTACACTAATTACTTATTAAATATTTAAACATACTTTTAATTATTTAATTATATCTTAAGCCAAAAGAGAACATCACATTATTAATATACAACTATTCAAAGAAATGATTCACATATTCAACTCCATTATTTGTCTAAAGAACCTTAACATCCTTTTTAGATTGTGTAGTTCTAAAAATGATCAAATACCTCACTCTCCTACAAAAGAAAGTAGAGTCAAGTGAATTTGGAGTCATTTTGATATATGACTGCAATTTTTGTGTTTTATTTTAGATAAATTACTCAAGCCTTGGGTGCAATGTTAATGTGAGTGCTTACTTATGTGGAATATCTACAACTATAAATTCTCAAGCTTCAATCTCTTGATGACACCAATATCCAAATTGTGGCTGGCACTTTGTAGAGAAGTGGCTCGCTTCTAGATGGTAGTAGATCTTCTTAGCATAAAGGGGCTATGCTTAAAGGATATATCTTTGTCTTGCTGCATCTCATCTAACTAGGTGTTTCGGGAGTGAAGGCTGGATATATAAGGAACTATGCCTATATAAATTTACTTGCAGTTTGCTTTTACAAATGTTGCAAGACTTAGATAATTTCTTTAAATTCAATATAAAATTAAATGATTGTTTTCATGTGGGATCCGAGTTGATGACCAATTATTTGAACTATTTTTTTTTCTAGGATTAGTTTTCAGCCCAATCTATATGCGAATGATTTTTAAATTCTCATATATATATTTCAAAAAATTGATGAATACATTTTGATGTTATATGTTATGTGTTTCTAAACATGCAATGAAAAGGACAACATATGAATAATACTTATTTTCTAAGTGCACACGAGGACACAAATTGCAATCAAACCATGCTGCTAAGTTTTTCGACCAATATATGTCTTATATCAGATTTAGTTTAAAATATGTTTGTTGAAATATAGAGAAGTTGAGAGAACTGAATTAATGATTAGATTCTTGCACTTGTTAACTTTGCTCTTTTGAATGGCAAGATATAGTTTCTAAGCAATAATAAATAAATCTCTAATTATCAGTGTTGATGTTAAAGTAATATAGAAATGATTAAATATTCAAGTAAATAATTGTTGATGTATCTTGTGTTGCGTTGACTGCAAACACATTAACCTGTTCGTTGAAGAAAAGGAAACAACTCATTGAGAAAGAGATAAAAGAAAGCTGAAAAAGAGAATAATGTATATTCATGTGATGAAGATGGTCAAGGGTATTCAAAAAGGAATGCCTTCACACATGGAAAGGAATGCATCCAAATAAGTAAGCCAACAAAAACCATAGTTACCACCAAGACTTATCTCAAACCAAGGAAATAAACGTAAAGGTAGGGTTAGAGGTAGTTTTTTTAGACATTAATTTTATGTATGAGATCTCATATGGAAGCCTAGAAGGGAATTGTCTTTCCACTTGTGTAAACTGAAAAAATCAACAAATAATATTTTATTTTCAATATGTTGCAGTGTTAACCAACATTTGCATGGCATACCTTTTCTTTCTGTTCATTCAAGGGTCTGGGACCTTTCAAAATCCCTGTTTATCTTAATCAAAACATTTGTATGACATATTTTTTTAACATCTGATCTAGTGTTTCTCCACAATGTAAAGAAACAACAGTGTAATCTCAAGATCAAATATTTAACATATGAAGATATGATGGATATTCTGAATACTCATGGAGCTTAATTGAAAAAAATTTAAAAATCTTTCATTAATTTATTCTTTAACTATTAGTCTTTCGGGTTATATATAAAGCCACTATTCCCCCCTCATAGTGCTCCATATCATACATTGTACCATCTTCATCAAGGGAATCATCTCCATCTAGTGTGCATGATGCAAGCTTGCAGTTATTCCACTCTTGCTGATCCACTTCTTCTACTTTTGTTAACATGCCTAGTTGGTCTAATTCTTTCAAAAATTGTTCTAGTATCTCTTTTTCTCGAACTGGAGTTACAAGGAGAGCCTTACCATCAAATGTTGATAGACGATGCTGAATTACTTGCTGGTTTAAAAGAAAGAAAGCATGTCATAAATATATAAATCAACCAAAATGAAAAAAAATTGTAAAGGAAAACATACAAAAGAAATATTTTCTTAAAAAACAATTAGAGGATAAATAAACTTTCTATTAATATTAAATTAACAAACATAAATAATAGTCTTTAGCGTAAATTATAAACAGCAAACACCTTTGGAGATTGCATATCTTATTAGCTTTAGATAAGGCACGATGTTTCATTGGTTCAACTCTGTTTCTTGAATTGTAGTTACAGGTTGTGTATACAATCAATTGTTAGTTTGATCACAAAGAAAGCATTTACCACGAGCATATGGACTAATTAAAGATGACAACATTTTGTGATTCCAAAGATAATAAATCTGTTTGTATGCCACGATTTATGACACTTAAGATGTGTTTTAGCTTCCTGCTTTGATGTGTAATATGTATGTTTTTTTATTAAAATGAACATTTTTAATGGAGTTATGAATCGGAACAGGTTTTGAAAAGACACCAAAACCTTATACAACAAAAAAAGCTACAATAAACTCAAAATAAAAAAAATTGCATGCATAAAAGTATGAACAATGAGATTCGATTATGTGCATAAGCTCTTATGTGCATATAACTACTTGCCTAGTAATTGCAATCAAGTCAATAACCATGGCACTTCAAGACAATAATTAAGTTGTACCTATGTTTGTGTCTCTAGAATGTATAGCAATAAAACGAATCAACTGCAAATCATGAGTAGACTATAGAGATCTTTCTTTTATGTTTCATTGTAAGATTTAACTATTGGTAGTAGATGAATAATTTCCTCCCTATCCATTACATATATATGGGAATGATGGCGAGAAAAGGATCTAAAAAATTAACATGAGTATTTTTGAGAGGCCAAAGGCTACTCTCTATTTCAACCTTTCTTCTCCTTGCTCAAATTATGCATCATGATTTCTGGAAGAATCTACAAAGTTCAGTTCAGAAATGTCATAGGTAAGCCATTAATTTTCCTTCCAGCCATATGCTTATGTTTTCTAAATGTCTTTATAGATATAGAGAGTAAACGTGTCCTCTTTCAAATATTTTCATCAATACAGAGTATTGGCATGCTCCCACGACTATGATGTATAATGCCAAATTTTTATGTGGTGTCCACTGATAATCAAAGATGACAAATGGAACTCCAAAAGGTAAAATAAAGATGGTTACAATGAGAGGGCTTAATGCAGATTGGAAGAGTAAAACTATCGAAGTATATAAGACGTAAAAAGCAAGCTGTAAAAGAAATACAGTTAAGCAAAAGAGATGCAACCTAGAAAGAGGTACTAGAAAGAATCCTCAACGAAAAATGTCCAACAAAGTGTAGAATATAGAGTCAATTAGTTGCTCCTTAAATCCAAGCACATGAATTTTATCGACAAGATGAGTACAAACAATTGGTTTCGATCTATAAGCTATTTTAGCATGGCTACCTGGAGTCTTGCGGTATGAATCATTCAAAATCTAAAAGTAGAGAGACAAGTCTAGAGATGGCAATATAAGAGGTGTACATGATGAGACTAAAGCTAAAAATATATGAAGTTTTATCAACAATGAAATTTTGGGCAAAGATGCAGCAACTTGCATAGGGTAGGGTAGAAAGACACTTCTTGTCCTAAAATTATTAATAACTCCTAAAGAAGTTATGTAAATCTCTCGACAAAGAAACCATCCATGGATGCTATAAAAAGGGGAATTTGAAGCTATATGTTCCTTAGACTTGGGATTCGCTCTTCAAACTCCTCAACTACACTGCTGTCTCTGAAGATAAAATTTGTTTCCACACAGCTGATGCGAACATACATAAATTTGTGGTATGGGAACCTCAAGCCCTAGGATAGCTGCATCCTATTGTGTAGATTATGGGAGGATTTGTCATTAAAGGGCATACACTATTAGCAGTGCTAAAGTTTCACTGTTAGGGATACATTCAGCTTGATGCATGTCACCTTCAAGTAGGCTTTGAAGAATTCTATTTTTAATAAAGGTAATTACAATATAATATAAAAAGGAGAATAGTACAACACCCATGTTAAAGCGAGAATACGGCCCCAAATAGGGGAGAACCTTCTCAAGAGGGAAGGAAAGCGAAAAGAGTGAAAGGATAGAGTGTATTATAGTTACTGAATATAAAAGTTATTTACTTCAAAATGTTGTTTCATAAACATAGCATAGCCATGCTTATCAGACATTAAAACCGAGCTCTTCTCTGAGAAAGAATTATTTCATATTTCATTGGCCTGAGCAAGGAGACAGTTTGATATAGTGGAGGCAGATGCAGAGCCCCCCTCCCTTCCTTAAAATGGTGCAGTTGATTCTACCGTGGGGAAGCTCCTATTAGTTTTAGTTTAAATAAATGGGATTGTCATTCTTCCACTTCCCGGACAATATTTGTTTGGCATTGGAGGTATTCAGCAGCGTGGTGTTTGGCATTGACTTGCTGACTATGTTGATGGATTACCTTAGCTAGCTATGCTTGACTTTTTCATTTGACCTAATCTTCTCATTTGTTTCCAGTACATTTTTGCAGATGGAGGAAATTTTGACCAAGGAGCTGAATACATTTCATTTGATGTTTGAGGTATTCCTATAAAACAACTTCATTTTCTTTTTGATATTGTATATGGGAAAATAGAAACACTGCTGTCGTTCATGTCGGTCAGTGCAATGTGTACAGTAGAGTGTTTTTTTCTAATTTTGGTGGAAGAGTCACAACAGGGGGGAATTGTGGCAAGGTGAGAGCATACAGAGACTAGAATGAGGATAGAGAAATTACATTAAGATATTGGTGGTAGCCATCCTATTTATAAACACTGTGTAGATGTAAAAGCCACTGGAAAATTACATGTGGAATCCACTCAAGACAAAATGGTTGATTGTATAGTGCAATGTGTACAGTAGAGTGTTTTTTTCTAATTTTGGTAGAAGAGTCACAGCAGGGGGTAATTGTGGGCAAGGTGAGAGCATACAGAGACTAGAATGAGGATAGAAATTACATTAAAATATTGGTGTTAGCCATCCTATTTATAAACACTGTGTAGATGTAAAAGCCACTGGAAAATTACATGTGGAATCCACTAAAGACAAAATGGTTGATTGTGTGTGGATCTAATCAAAGCCAAAATGGACTAACAATTCAATGCCAAATTGCAATGGATCTAACGGTTAAACAACCAGGAACTCACAATTAAAATGCGATCTGACAGTGAAGCATCTAGAATCATCAACAATATAAAATAGAAGCACCAGTGGTAAATCATCTAGTATTACATTGTTAGAAGGGAAACTTATTTAATTTCAATAATCAATCCCAAGTAATTTCTGAACAATCATTCAACTTTCAAAAAACAAGGCATTTTTTCAAACAGTTGGGTGTAAAATTAAAAACTCATAAATATTTACATAAATTAGGGAGAAGCTTTTAACTGTTGAATAATGATGGAAATATCACATATCATTCTTGCTTCATGTGATAATAATTGGTAATAACCAGAGTAATAATGAAAACTATACCTAGTCCATTCTGGAATTAACATTGTCCATTCCCAATATGGTATAAGGAGGAAAGATTGACTTGTTAGACCAATAATAGGTCTGTAATAATCATAAGTGTGTATCGCAACCTTAATCAATATGAATGCTCACTCCCTAATAGGTGCATCAAGCCCAAGAAATGTATGGGCACTATGGTAGATGTATGGATGGCATAAAATGAGGATAATAGACCTTGTAACAATGCACCCTAATTTTTTTTTGCAATATAAAAGATGCAATGCAATGTCTTCAACACTTTCTGATCATGCAGATCTTAGCAAGGTGAGAACATATGGTGCCTCCAAGAACACAACGAATCTAGATGAGTGCAATTACAAATGATATGATGGAAAGCCAACCAAAATAGTAGGTGGAAAAGCCAGCCTAATCAGCACCTCTTCGATGGACTATGTAATTTGACATGCAGGTGGTAGAGCCAACCTATCAACACCTCTTTTCTGGACTGCATGTATGCAATGCAAGACACTCACAGAATCTCTAAGCTTGACTCAGACCAAAATGGTCGATAATTCCAGCTTGTTCATGCCAAAAGAGGCTGAATGAAAATGCCGTACAGGTTTGGCAGGGAACCATCCAACTTACAATATCAAAATGCATTTAAAAGATAGCCTCCAATGGTACTACCATTCGGAATTTACAGATTAACTTAAAATGCATTACAGATTGACAAAAAGGAATAATATATTACTGATATGAATCTGATATTAAACTCTGAATGTAAAATCAGACTGCTTTGATAGATTTAACTTTCTTTATTAGCAGATATCTTTTAAAGAACTTCAGATGGATTGTTTTTGATAGATTAAGCAGGGAAGGGCCTTGAATCCATTTACAAAAAGTTAAACACAGCAGAACAAAGACAAGCAACAAGAGCAAAATTGACCATCTGACCAGCCCAAAACCTACAAACAACTAAGAAACAACAGCACTACAAAGCATCACAAGAAATCAAAAACTAACTAATAGAGATAGTTCTAATCTTTTGACAGGGAGTCCAAAGACTCCTTCCAGCAAGTAGTCTCCAGAGGATACCTGATCTTCTTGTGCTTCTTGATAGTCTCTTGCTAATCCTTCTCATTGTCATGTTTCTTCTTCTTTTTCCTCATCCTTGACTGCGCAGTCACCATACCATCTTAGATCTCTTCATTATACCATCAATAATATATACAAGTTCGCAGAAGGTTTTCTTTTTTTTAAAACTTTATTTTGGTATAGATTCAAGGAGCTATAAATATTATCCTACTTACTTGTTGGTTGAAAATTTTTTACACCTGGGGGATGTGCAAAATTGTGGCTTCAGCCATAGTGTGTGAGTATGATACTCTCCTAATTTAGGGAAGGCTCCTCCTATCTACAAACTAAAATAATCTAATATGGGCGGGACAACAATCTTTCTTCTTCTTTCAAGAAAAACTATACACTTTTCTCTTCACAGAAAAGTAATAGCAATTGGAAATAAATGACAGCAAATACAGAAATGAGACTTTTTTGTAGGATTTTTAGAACATAAAGGGAAGCAAAGTTTCCATGAAAGCACAAAGACTTCCATCACTTTCCCGAGACAGGAAAACAGAAATGAAAGCACAAAGTCTTCAACACTTCTATTGTCCTATAAACCTTCTCAAAATGATAACAATGTACAATGCACATCAGCTCAAAGTTTGTCCATATGGTGCACAACTTATGCACAAACATAGAAAATAAAAGCAACACAAAGTCTACAAATTACCCCTTTGCTTGAGCACCCTACAATAGTTTCAGACGTGACAAACAGCTCAAAGTCTGCAGTATCAAATCTTAAAACCAATCTAAAATTCCAAACACAATAAGCAACTCAAAGTTTGCAAGATTGAGCTTGAATCCCTCTTGTATAACACCTCAAAACTCACAATCAATCTCTAGAAAATGTCGTCACATAACACCTTGAATCAACACAAAGTTTGAAATCCATTTGCCTCTTTTAATTGACTGCAATTTGATTTACAACTAAGCTCAAAGTCTTAGAGTGTACATACAAATTGACAGAGTTTTGTTGCATTGCCAAAAGATAAAAATTACAATAGACCCCCTCAAGTATTTATAGGAGACGAGCCTTGAGAAAAAAGTGGGAGGATCCTAACTAACTTGAGAAATTCTCTCAACCACCATGACTTATTCCAACTACAGTCCTAATTGAACTCAACTTGTAGTTGCTTTACATGTAATTACAAAAGTGCAAGTGATGAGTTAACTTGCAATTACAAAGTTGTTTTTTTTTTACATGTAACTTGTCAAAACAAAATTACAAATGCATAATTGAAATTATTCTGTGTCTGAAGACACGGCTCTAACTACATCATCCTTTGTCTGTGACGATCTTCATGTTGCTACAAGATGTTAGAACTTGAAGTATTCAGGATTGGTGAAGACATCTTAAACCGGAACAAGAACTTGCACCCTTGATAGTCTTTATGTCTTTAACCAGCGAACTTCAACCTTACACATGCTTGGGGTAGTATTGACTTCTCAGGAGGGAAGTTCTTTGCAAAGCTGAAGTAAGAAGCCTATCTCAGTCTTGAAAGCATTCTATGCTTTCAACCATTCATATCACTTATCCATCTCCTTGTGTGGCTCCATCATGTTGTTGTTCTTTATTTGGATCATCCTCCAATCTTGGAATCTGCTTGCAAAATAAGGCCCATGCCTTAATTTATTGATTTGGTAGGTTGTGTGTGCAAACAGGATTGACACGGGAAGGGATAAATTGATGCAAAAATGGGCTCACAAGTGAATTTCAGGTTCTGGATACTGCATTACATGTGTGGATAAACAAGAGCATTAACTTGCAAATATGGAGGACAAACATGCAACTTCATATGTGTAATGGGTAACTACAAGTTTGCACTTGTATTTGGACCTTTAAGACTCATTTTCAAGTGTTTTTTGAGTGCATTTTGGACCAATTTTGGGTTTTGGAAGGCTGACTGCAAGTGAAGACACAACTACAGTTGGGTTTTAAAATTCCGGTTGCAAGTGGACTTGTAATGGGAAAAATGATACCAACTGGTAATGGCAAACTTTGTGTCCATGGATAGATATGGAGAGGGACATTCTCATTTTGGCAACTTGGAAAATGGGAAAAACTCTCAACATTGTAATTTTTGTAAAAAGAAGGTTAACTCTTTTTACCAAAGGGAAGGACAACATAACCAAAGTTACTTGTAATCGGGTTTCGAAATCCCGAATACAAGTAAAAATGAAAAGGGGGAAAATCTTGCACATTCACAAATTGCTTTGCAACTAACTTATCAATTTGGGGAAGATCTTGAAGAAACCCAAAATTTGAGCAAGAGCAAATGCCCTAGATCAAAGCAAATGGACTTGAAAAAAACTGAAATGCTCTTTAAATAGGTAAGGAAGCCACCACATTATGATTGCAACCAACAAACCAAATCGGTTTTGCCTTCAAACCCTTCCACCAAAAACGGCTTAAAAGGAGAGGTATGCTTGACTTCAAACACTCATCAATGGAGGAAAAATGCAATACGCATTTGCAATGTGGCAACAAGGGTGAACTTCATGCTCCAAAACGTGGCAAGAACCAGCAAAAAATGGATCCAAAAATGTCTTCAACAACATCTTCAAAAACGCCTTCAAAAATGCAAAACATGTTTGCCAAAACCGTTTTTGGGGAAAAACGTGGCAACCAGCATTGGTTCCCAACAATTTTGCATGAATGTTGGACGGATTTTGGGGAAGAAAGCCACAAAAAATGGATTTGTGGGAGCAAATGTGCAGGTCGGGTTCTTTATTTGCAAATACAAGTAACAAATGCCTCCAAAAAAGATGCAATCGGGTTTTAGAAACCCCATTGCAAGTTTTAATTACTTCACTTTTCTCTTCCTTGGGCAAATTCGGGTTTTAGAGGAAGAAGAGCAAAAAGACATGTCAAAATAACTTGTAATAGGGAGATAAAATCCCCTTTACAGGTTTAAAATGACAAAGGACATAAAACATGTAATAGGGAAATAAAATCCCTATTACATCTAAAAATCACTTAAGTAGGAACTTTTAAAAGAAATTACAAGTTCTTTTTAAACTTTATAATTTTAAATTCACTTGTAATTTGTCCAAAAAGTTCCTACAATGACTTAAAAGACATAAAAAAGCAAGGGGGAAATAAAAAGTAAGTTACAAGTGTTATGTTTTAAATAAAGTGCGCTTGTAATTGTTTAAAAATTTCCCTACAACACTAAAACAAGAGAAAATTAAAACTTGCAATCAAAGGAAAATTTCCCACCTGCAGTCAAGAAGAAAAAACCCAAAATTGAAGAAAAAACAAAGCAAACGAACTCGAAACGCGATGAAATTTGAAAAGCGAATCAAGGATGGACCGAAGATTAGTCCAGTTCATCAAGGAGCGAAAATTTTGCCTCGGGAAGTGTGCCTTAAGAGTAAAATCTTCAACTTGCAATGACTGCTCTGAAACCCCAAATCGCACAAAAAGATAGGAAAAAGAAGACCAAAACTCACCAAAATTTGGACAATGATGGCAAAGACACCCCCCAATGATTTGACACTAACAAATGTGAGTTTTGTACCTCATAAAATGTGGCTTGGAGACAAAAATGACACATTTTAAGCAAAAATTTGTAGAGGTTGTCACATTTTTTAAAATTCAAAAAATGAGGACAACATTACTATCATAGCTTTTGCATTCCTCCAGCTCATGCTTGTTCCTTTCAATGGCACCAATTCTATTTTTGAGATCTTCAATTTTCGCATAGGAGTCCAAAGGATTCTTTTGTTTTTCAGTCTGCTCATCTTTCTCTTGCTACTCATTGTTCTCATTTGTCTTATCCTCCTGATCATCTTCATTGTTATTTCTTCTTACCTTGACTCTGAATTCTCCACACCCTAAGAAGAACGATCATCATTTAGGGCAGAAATAGGAACAGATGCATCCTCTTTGTCCTACTGCGGAAGGTCAACCATCTCCTCAGAATAAGGATCATCATTCATAGGAAGGATAAGTTCCTACTTGTCCTCATGAAGCTCTCCTTCTGAATCTATCTTCACGGTTTAAGCTTTCTTATCAGACATTTTTATTTTCATTGCTACAAGCCTTAGCCAACCAGGCAAATCTTCTACCATCTACATTCTCTTTAAGACCCTTATGGGACTCTTTGACACCTTTTCCAGACTCTTTCTCATCTGAGATATCTCTAGCATGCTCCTCCAAAACCTTAGCTTCCATCTTTCTTACTAACAACCGGCTTTCCCTTTGCAACAGCAAAGAGGCTCTTTTAAGTTTTCTTCCTTAATTTTGGCTCTTCCTAAAAGATAGCAGAGACTTTCCTTTTGGAGGTGAGAGAGAGAGAGAGAGAGAGAGAGAGAGAGAGAGAGAGAGAGAGAGAGAGACCATTTTCCAAAATTAGTTGGCTATCAACAAAGATCATTTTCTTTTTATACTTGTCAACCGAGCTAGGGTTTTAAGGGGAAAATTTCCCTAGATCTCAATGGGGCTAGGGTTATTAACCTTCAAAAACTTCGCGAGAGTATATGGGCTACTGGTTTTCCCCATAATAGCTTTAGCAGAGTCTTTAGGGTTACTAGTTGAAGGCACATCCTTGATCAGCTTTATCTGCATATTAGAACTTTTGACTCAAGGGTTTTTAACAAAAGTAAGACAAAAGCTACATTGTTACTATTGTACATTTTTTACTCCTAGTCTTAATTGTCAAATTTTGGCTTTGACTTTGGTTTTCAAGAATTTAAAGAATTAAAACCCTTTTATCTCCTCAGCCCCTTCACGTTGCAACCTTTCTATGTTCTTTTTAAAGTATGGACTTGGTCAAAACAGCAAAAGAATCTATGTTTGGTCCTGAGTGCTTTTGGGGGGAAAAGTTGCATGAGGCAAACTTAACCTCTACCTAACTACCCTTGATTCGAGCTTGAGTTTGGTTATGGTTCAGTTAGCTGCAACGCTAGGAGTGGAAAACCCTGTTTGCTTTGTTCTCATTGTCGTGGGAAGAAAGTTTTGATGGCTGCCATGGAACATGGAGGGATGGTTGAACAATGCATTTTTTACGCAAAAGAAGAGAGACATCTGGAAACGTGGTCACTCAGCCATTTCACATGCTTGCACATGGAAGAAACGTTGCAAACTGCAAAAAAGAGGATGTTGAGACATCTGCAGCACTATAGCAGAAAATGGAGGAATAAAAGGCTGTGTTGTCTCAGCCCATTTTCCTTTTTATACACATGGAGCTTTGAATCTTTCTCACACCTTTTTAATTTAAAGCTTTCAGGTATGCTTCACGGGTCTGAGTCCTTTCACTTTGGGTTTTGTCATATGATGAAAGATTAGGGTTGCACATGAAAGGAGGATAGATTCATTGTCATTTTGAGGAAAAGCATTAGTTTCTTTAGATATGGTGGTAATGACATTTGTAAGCTATAAGACATGATCTTGGGTTTTCTTTACTTCATTTACTTAGTTTTACATAATGATGCCATGGGATTGAAGACTGTCAAGTATTGTTCTTTCTATTAAAGAGATGATGTGGAGCAAAGAAAATATTAGACGCTATGATTGTTTTAGCAAAGGAAGTTGCATAGAAGATATAATGGTATAGTGATATAATGGTAAAAAATCAAAAGTATAAATACATGATTCAAAGGAGAAGCAAGAAAAAGTGCAGCCACTGTCATTTAGCAGTAATTAAAAAAACTGTCATAAAGAGTCGTTTACAGTCACATGATCACAGAGAGAATCTCCCAGTCAATAAGGCAGCGATTTGATTAACCATTAGGCTCAAAAGAGGGAATCGGGGGTTTGTTATAATTTTAAAGAACAATTAGCAGTCAATAAAAACAATGAGCAAACTTCCTAACCATGAAGGGTGAGCATCAATCACAAAGGACACAGTGAGCTGGATCTAGGGCAGTTTGTGGCATCCAATAAGTAGAGGCAATGATTGTAATAAGAAAAGGTTAGATTCCCTGCTGTTATAGACAGTCATAACCATATGATCAGCGACAGAGAGATTAGAACGATCAGAACAGTGATAGAAGATATTCAAAGAGGCAAATATACTATCAAACACAATGAAGAGGGCAAGATGGATGATGAACAGCCATAAAACAAGTCTTAAAAGACAGTCACAGCCTTCAAACAGAGGCTCAAAAAGATCAGAGGGCAGGTTCAAATACAAATCCCGAAGACAGCAAGAAATGTGAAAAGACAGTCGGCAGAGGCAAAAATACCAAGACTAAGACAGTCTTAATAGATACAGAGTGTCCTTCAGTGAGAGTTAGTGATCAGTCTGCTGTGAATATGGAGAATGTTCTATCATAAAATGGACATCTCATAAATCTTATGACTTCTAATATGGGAACCCCTTTGTTGCATGACAGGACCATTGAAGCTTACATCTTTGCCCTCTCCAGTGAAGACCCTATGTCTTCTTTGTAATGTCCCCAATTTTTCGAGGACATCATCTAGTTACCGGAGGTCTCATACTTAACCAATCTTGCCAATTGGTTGAAGGAAATTTGTAAAAAGGTTATTATATGACCTTATAAGTTACTTTTTGCTAAATGTAGTAACTTTTTATTAAAGAAGCTTATTATATGATCTTATAAGTTACTTTTTGCTAAATATAGTAAGTAACTTATATTGAAGTAACCTTATCAGATTGAATTATAAAATTCACCATGGCTCGATTCCCTAGGCAAAGTTTGTTTTAAAAAGTGGACATGTTTGATCAAGACCGCCTTCTTGCTGGACACCAGCATGAGGAAAAGAAGATTCCTTTGGAATCTTAGGATTATGCCTTTAGGGTTGCGATGGGTATTGGAGGTAAAAAAGAAAAGTTGGTGTGGGTTTGGCATTCATTCAATCATTATCATATGCCAATTTTTTCTGCAAACTCTGGAGACACCTGGTGCAGACGTGTTTGCATCATTTGAGGACGAAAACCCTCACTCCTTGGTGTGTGGACACCACCCCACCCACCAGACTTACATCAGGGCATGGTAAATTGCCCATTTCAGGCTGCAGGAGGGTAAAAACCGGGGCTTTAGCATCTGCAACAGACATCAGATCCGCACAGCAGCATTGTCAACTGATTTCAGTTTCTTTCTACAGCAGATCGCAACACTTGAATTAGCTCCAATCAGGCCGTGAGAGTCAAAATTAGGAGTTTATCAGCAAGAACAGTAAATTCAGAGTACTAAACTCAGATCTGAGCAACCTTTGGACAGTTAATAGCAAAATTATTAGCATTTGTCAGTGTTTTAAGTAGGCCGTACCTTTACAAGCAGGGCCGTACCACCAAACCTTGCCTGGAGAGCATAAAAAATAAACGCTAGGGTTTTGACTCAGCTAATTTCTTCAAAATTCATTGTTGGCAATTGGAATCAGCAATTCAGAGGTTCACTTGGAAGAATAAGGTTATATGTGATCAGCACAAGCAATAAATCAAGGAAATTCATCATTTATGGAGGATCACGCCTGGCAAGAAATTGGAAGTCAGATTGGAACCATACAATTCTTCATTATTTGTTTTTGGTAATTCATATTAAGGTTAATAACACATACTGGAGCTGTTGTCACATTGTGGAAGCCCTTGTATCAACATTTCTTTCAATCCAGTCAAATAAAGAGGGTAAACTAGGCAAGCTCTGGACACCTGGTATGCTATTTGAGCCCATGTGGAATAAATTAGTCATTCTTTGTCATATCGTTTGCTGCAAATAAAGAAATCAGAATTCTGAATTTAATTGTCAGTACTAGTTTAGTTGTATTTTGCAAATTGTTTTCATTGCACCATTCAAACATTCCCAAAATGCAAGAAACCCCAAAAACTACATCAAAACCTAAAGTAACTACTCGCTGGTCAAAGAATTCAGTTAAAACAATTCAGATTGAGCCAATAATCAGTTGACATCTTTCATTCTTCCATGGCATTATCATGGTCTAAATGCATGGCACAAGATAAGAGCGCTAATTCATGGTAGTTGGAAGGCAAAAGATCATATAAGACTAAGGTTAGATGATAAAGAAGATAACATTTCTTGAGAATGAGGATATTGGATAGTAATCACAGTCAAGAAGTATGTTAAAGAAGAGTAATAGTCACTAAGTCCCTTACAAGGAGCAAACATGACAGTGCAAGGACTGATATTCATGGATGAACAAGGAAAGGAAAGGAAACAGTGACAAAACTATCCACTGTCAAGAAAACAGTGATGAGGATACATGCATAAGAACCTCAGTGAACTGTAAGACAGAAGCCCCAAGAGCCACAGCAGCAAAAAAAAAAAATCAAAACCTTTATATCATGCATCCATCCAAAGGATTTGAGGGCACTGAAGTTCAGAATCAGACCCAAAGCAGCAGTACCTTCAAATCACAGTACATGCTTGAAAATGAACGAAAAGGGTCAATAGGTGATTGTCATAATACAAAAGGACACAAAATGGTTGTCATTGAATGTTTTAGAGGACAAGGCTACTGTTAGGCATAGAAATGAATAATACTTTAGTTATGGGTTTTATAATAATTTTGTATTGACTTGGCCGTATGGTTCCCGCGTCCGTTCTGATGGTTGGTACCTCCGCCAACCGCCGAACATTATATATTGCCATGTAAGGGAACTTGGTGGGAAAAAATGATCATGTACTAGTTTTGGAATGCAATAAAGGAAACATCTTTCTGCCATATTGTTGTGACGGTGACTATTAATTTATGTTCTGAATATAATTGAAGTTGCTGGTTATATGTTTTGTGTGTACTTGTTTATTTCGTGAACTTGAACAACTCACTGTAGGGAATAAACATTTTGGTGCCGTTGTCGATTCAAATTCTGGAGATCAACATGGCAGCAGGCGATAACCACTAATGGGACGACCATTCAAACAACAGTTGATTATCATTGAAGGTGATACACACGAAGAGGCCACGTAGACGGAAGTACGAGAGGATCAACTGACGGAGGATTTGGTGGAACTGTGGGACGTTTTTGTCACTCAATACGTGCAAAGGGAAGCTCGGGAGGGAGCGGTCCCTGAAGGCACGATACGTGAGGAACTCACAGTAAATTCTGCCATGTTTGATCTTCTTGGGAGGCTTCCTAGACTATTGGCACGGAACCTCATTGAACGGCAAGAGAAAAGGGAAGAAATCAGTTGTGAACGTCGTCGGCAGCAAATCTTGCAACAGTACGAAGAAAGGAGTCGTAGGGAAGAGGAAGAGAGGGATACGAGTAGACGTCGTACCCCTGACAATTAATGCCCCTACGTCCTGTTGTGACCTTTTCACACATCGCCCCATTGCTACTGGGGAACCTCTGAAATTTCCTGCTTTCTAGGGTTTTTGTTAGTGTCCTATGACCTTTTGCTGCAGTTTCACCAAGTCTTATCCAATTCAGAGCATTTCAGGCCTGACGATTCAAAGTTAGTTTTTGCAAGTTATGTGATTCCGAAATGCGAACACCACCAGAGTGCTTAGAGAGGTCAAAGGACGAAGATCGCAATTGATTTGGACGAATTTGGACAATCAGAAAGTTTGCTTTTTTTGCTTTTTCCTATTTTTTAGGAAGTTTCGTTTTTGGCCTTTTTAGCCCAATCCCCGGTATGGCTATTTTTAGAAAGTTTTCCCTATTTTTTAGGGATGTTTGCTTTTTTGCTTTTACGGGATGCAAACCTAGGGTTTACACTTGCACCACTGACCTGCTTCGACCGGAACTCGAAAATTCCAAGTTTTGACCTAAAAAAGCTAAATCCCTAGATTTTAGGCTTTTTGCTTTTTCGGGATGCGAACCTAGGGTTTACACTTGCACCACTGACCAGCTTCGACCGGAACTCAAAAATTCCAAGTTTTGACCTAAAAAAGCTAAATCCCTAGATTTTAGGTTTTTTTGCTTTTTCGGGATGCAAACCTAGGGTTTACACTTGTACCACTGACCAGCTTCGACCGGAACTCGAAAATTCCAAGTTTTGACCTAAAAACGCTAAATCCCTAGATTTTAGGCTTTTTTGCTTTTTCGGGATGCAAACCTAGGGTTTACACTTGTACCACTGACCAGCTTCGACCGGAACTTGAAAATTCCAAGTTTCGATCTAAAAAGCTAAATCCCTAGATTTTAGGCTTTTTGCTGCTTCAGATGATCCACCTAAGCATGGATTTCAAATTTCAAGTTAATCTGGTTAAATTAGATTAAACTGTGAAATTTTGAAGTTTCTCTGAAAATTATGCTAAGTCTGGCTAAGAAAGGTTTTTGAAGTATTTTTGCAAGTTCAAACCCCACCACGATGCAAGAGAGGCCATGAAGGAGCCCTGCCTGAAGTCTGCCATGCCTTAGAAGGCTGTGAGGGTGCTCAGTCTGAAGTCCGCCATGCCCTTGAGAGGTCACATGGGTGCCAAGGCCAAAGTCCGCCCAAGGAGGAGCACTCTCCAAAGTCCGCCAAAGTTTGGGGGGTCACGTGGGTGCTAAGCCCAAAGTCCGCCATGAGTTTAGAGGGGTCATGTGGGAGCCTCCACTAAAGTCCGCCAAGGCTAGAGAGGTCATGGGGGAGCTAACACCAAAGTCCGCCCAAGGGGAGGTTGCTTGAAGTCCGCTTAGGGGATGGGTTTGAAGTCCGCCCAATGTGGAGAGCCCTCCAAAGTCCGCCAAGGTTGGGAGGCTAAAGAGGAGAAGTGATAGAAGTCCGCCCAAGTTGGGGACACCACCAAAGTCCGCCCAAGATGGAAGTCATGTAGGAGCCCTCTCCCAAGTCCGCCGAAGTAAGAGAGCAAGGTAGGAGGTGCCAAGTTTAAAGTCTGCCAAGGTAAAGGAGGCCTTGAAGGTGCCTACTCCAAAGTCCGCCCCACCTAGAGAGGCCATGGAGGAGTCAACACCAAAGTCCGCCAAGATAAAGGAGGTCATGTGGGAGCAAGGGTCAAAGTCCGCCCCAATGCCTTAGCCAAATTTTCACTTTAATGGAGGCCATGAAGGAGTTCTAGCCAAAGTCCGCCATACCTTGGAGAGGTTGGCAAAGTGCGCCAAAACTTGGAAATGGAAATTCAAAAATCGAAAAAATCCACTTACACATTGAAAAGTCAAACAAAGATGCTAGCGATGTCACTAAATCCATTGGGATTTCAAAATTAAATCCAAAATGAAGAAATATCTAAAAAAAA